>NW_006932806.1:2946-3672 GCF_000298275.1 Orycteropus afer afer
TAATGACAGGCACATAGACCAATGGAATAGAATTGAGAACCCAGCAATAGATCCATTGACCTATGGTCAGCTGATCTTTGAAAAAGTGCCAAAATCCATTAAATGGGGAAGAGAATGTTTGTTTAATAAATGGTGCTGGCAAAACTGGAGATCCATTTGCATAAAAATGAAACATGATCTGTACCTCACACCATACACAAAAACTAACTCCAGAACTCACACCATACACAAAAACTAACTCCAGATGGATCAAAGACTTAAATGTGAAATCTAAAACAGTAGAGTTTCTCAAGGAAAAACTAAGGGCAAATTTAGGGGCCTTAATATATGGTATAAGTAGACTATCAAGCATAACCAAAATGCACAAAGAACAGAAGAGAAACTAGATGAAGGGAACCTTCTAAAAGTTAAAATTTTATGTGCTTCCAAAAATTACTCCAAAAGAATCAAAAGAGAACCTAGAGATTGGGAAAAATATATTTGGCAATGACATATCTGACAAGGGACTTATCTCTAGAATTTATGGAAAACTCCAACACTTCAATAACAAAAAAGACAAATAATCCAATTAAAAAATGGGCAAAAGACATGAATAGATTCTTCACCAAGGAGGATATTCAGGCGACTGATGAACATAGGAAGAAATGCTCATGATTATTAGCATTAGAGAGATGCAAATCAACACAACAATGAGATATCATCTTGCCCCAGCACTAGTAATAAAGT
>NW_006932807.1:0-1179 GCF_000298275.1 Orycteropus afer afer
GGATGGACACAGGGAAGAGGTAACTATCGGGAGGAAGTATGAGAGGAGATGTTGCATTGTGGTATATTGTGGTCAATGTCATGAGACCAAGAGTATGTGAACTACTGTATGGAAAGTGAATTTGCTCTGTAAATTTTCACCCAAATCACACACACACACACACACACACACAATAAATAAATAAATTAATTAATTAACTTAATTTTTTTAAAAAAGAAGATTTACAGCCTTGAAAATCCAATGAGGGTAGGTATGAGTTGGAATCAATTCGATAACAATGAGTTTGTTTTGGGGGTATAGGGCCAGGTATATAGCTCAAATATCTAGTCTTGTCCATTTCTTTGGCATTTTAGAGCACAGATTTCAGAGTGACATGATATGGGCCCACTTGAAGGAAATTCATTCATTGAAACAATTGCAGTTGATCTTAAGTGTCATGCCCAGGGCTAGAGATTGGCAATACATCAGAGAACAAAACGAATAGGGTCTTTCTTTGGTAGGATGTGCATGTATTTTTGTCATATATTGTCAAATTATACTATAATTTGGCAAGTAGCTGTGCACTTGTAATACTGAATCTCATTGAGCCTCAGTTTGCCCAATGGAATAATAGTCCATGTCCAGAGTACTTTATAGTGAAGCTGGTTTTTATCATTATTTATTTGTTTGTTTCCCTTCACCCAAGTTAATATGGGCCTACCTTCTAGTTAGTGGTTTACCCTGGACACTTAAACCAAGTTGATTATAAAAATATTAGCAATGGCCATTTTCTCCCATGTAGACTTAGAATGAAGAATGTGGACTGCAGAGAGAGGAGAAGGAGCACAAATGACAAGAAAAGAAGAAACATAAGATGGACAGAGAGTCCTGACATAATTGAGTCCCTTGTTCTAATTGTTTCTGATGCCTAGCAAAATTCTCGTTCTGTAATATATCTCTGTAGGCTTAATTATAAATAGCTCTGTGGGCTAAATTATTATTTTTTTCTTTTTGCTTAAGTGAGGTTGAATGGGCTTCAATTGCTTGCAACTAAGTGACTCCTAACTAGTAAAACCCCATATCGATTAAAACCAAAAGCAAGTCATGTATAAGCTTTTATATTCACATGTTGTTGTTGTTGTTGTTATGTGCCATGGAGTCAGACCTGACTCATAGCGACCCCTCCTTGGGTTTCCGAGG
>NW_006932807.1:3984-4452 GCF_000298275.1 Orycteropus afer afer
CATCTCTTTGATGGGCAATAACTGTGAACATCTTTTCATGTATTAGCTGACCACCTGAATATCCTCCTTGCTGAAGTGTCTATTCATGTCTTCTGGCCATTTTTCAATTGGATTTTTAATTCCTTTGGTGTTGAGGCATTGGAGTTTTCCATCAATCTTAGAGATAAGTCCCTTACCAGATATGTAATTATCAGCAAATATGAATTTTCTGCTGTCATTTTTGTCATGTGCAAATTGTCATGTGTCAATTTCATTGTTCCATATAATTTTCTATGCTGAGCTTGTTTTGTTTATGAATCATGTTATCACTTCCTTCATTGCTATTGTTTTAGTATTTGCTGAGTGTTTATGCTGGTCCTCTTTTTTATTTTGATGTGAAGATTTATTATTTTTCTTTGAGGTTACCCTGTGACTTATAGTTTTCTTCCCAAGTTTAGAACAGTCCATTCTATCTTATAGTTGTCTTGA
>NW_006932808.1:0-3566 GCF_000298275.1 Orycteropus afer afer
TCGGAGGTTCAAATTCACTAGCAGCTCCTTTTACAGGAGAAAAGATCTGATGATCTGCTCCTGTAAAGATTGCAGCCTAGAAAAATCTATGGTGCAGTTCTACTCTGTCCTATATGGTTGCTATAAGTCAGAATCAACTTGAAAGCAATGGTTTTGTTGTTGTTGTCTGTATTTTGTCAATGATAATGTTTAGAATTGCTAGTAAGTTGTGATGATAAGTAGCAGATTAAATTTTAGTCAGCTTTATTACCGTTTTTGAGTTCTTTACAGACAATGGACCCTACTAATTGCCTGTGCCCACAGTAGATTATTCCCATTGTCCACTTATGGTACCCTACTGCAGCTGGGTCCACCCAGAGAAAAGTATTGTTATTAGGTGCCATTGAATCACTTCTGACACATAGTGACCTATGTACAATGGAAGAAATGGCCCAGCACCATTCTCACAATCGTTGCTATGCTTTAGCCCATTATTGCATCCACTGTATCCATCTATGTGTTTGAGGATCTTCCTCTTTTTCTCTTGTTGTTATGTGCTGTCGAGTCAGACCTGACTCATAGCGACCCCTCCTTGGGTTTCCGAGGCAGTATCACTAGGGAAGTAGATTGCTCCATCTTCCTTCCAAGGAGTGGCTGGTGGGTTTGAACCACCAGCCTTCTGGTTAGCAGTCAAGTGCCTTAGGCACTTTGCTACCAGAGCTCCCCTTTTTCTCTTACTATCCACTTTAGCAAGGATGATATCCTTCTCCACTGACTGGGCTCTCCTGACAACATGACCAAAGTCCGAGGGGAGAAGTCTTGCTATTCTCACATTTCAGCTATATTTCATCAAAGGCAAATTTCTTTGTTCTTCTGGCAGTCCATGGTCCAATATTCTTTGTGAACACCGTAATTCAAAGGCATCAATTCTTCTTTGATTTTTCTTATTCATTGTCCAGCTTTCGCATGTACATTTGAAAAACAAAACAAAACAAGAAACAAAACCTCACTGCCATCAAGTTGATTTGACTCATAGTGACCCCTTATTGTGTTTCTGAGGTGGTATCTCTACTGAAGTAGTTTGTCCAATCTTCCTTCTGAGGAGTGGCTGGTGGATTTGAACTGCCAGCCTTCTGGTTAGCAGTCAAATGCTTGAGGGAGGCTCACCTTCATCTTTAAAGTGATTTCTCTTCAATACTTTAAAGGGGTCTTTTGCAGCAGATTTGCCTAACACAATGCAGCACTTCATTTAGTGGCTACTCCTTCCCCAGGCTTTGGTTCTGGTTCCAAATAAAATGAAATCCTCAAAAAATTTAATCTTTTCTCTGTAAATCATGATGTTGTTGTTAGGTGCCGTTGAGTTGGCTCCAACTCATAGTGACCCTATGTACAACAGAACAAAACACTGCCAGGTCCTGTTCCAGCTTCATAATACTTGGATACTGAGCCCATTGTTGCAGCCACTGTGTCAATCCATCTCATTGAGGGCCTTCCCTTTTTTGTTGACACTCCACATTACCAAGCATGATATCCTTCTCCAGCTAATGGTCCTTTCTGACAACATGACCAAAGTAAGTCAAATGAAGTCTGACCATTCTCGCTTCCAAACAGCATTACTGCTACACTTGTTCCAGGACAGATTTGTTCATTCTTCTGCAATCCATAGTACTTTGAGTATTTTTCACCAACACCACAATTCAAAAGCATCAACTCTTCTTCAGTCTTCCTTATTCATTGTTCAGCTCCCACATGCATATGAGGCAATTGAAAATACCATGGCTTGGGTTAGGGTCACCTTAGTCTTCAAAAAGATATCTTTGCTCTTCAGCACTTGAAAGAGGTCTTTTGCAGCAGATTTGCCCAATGCAATACATCATCTGATTTCTTGACTGCTGCTTCCATTGGTGCTGATTGTGGAACCAAGTAATATGAAATCTTTGACAACTTCAATCTTTTCTCTTTTTATCATGATGTTGCTCTGGTGGCATAGTGCCTAAGGCACTTGACTGCTAACCAGAAGGCTGGCAGTTCAAACCCACCAGCCACTCCTCAGAAGGAAGATTGGGCAATCTAATTCCATAGTGATACCTCCTTAGAAACCCAAGGAGGGGTTGTTATGAGTCGGGGCCAACTCCATGGCACATAACAACAACAACAGCTTATTGGCCCAGTTGTGAAGAATTTTGTTCTCTTTATATTGAGATGTGATCCACAATGTAGACTGTAGTCCTTAATCTTCATCAGTAAGTGCTTCAAGTCATCCTCACTTTCAGCAAGAAAAGTTGTGTCATCTGCATATCACAAGTTGTTAATGAGTCTTCCTTCAGTCCTGATGCCATGGTCTACTTCATATAGTCAAGCTTCTCAGATTATTTGCTCAGCATATAGATTGAATAAGTATGGTGAAAGGATACACACCTGACACACTACCTTCCTGATTTTGAACCATGCAGTATCACCTTGTTCTGTTTGAAAGAACAGTCTCCTGGTCTATGTTCAGGTTCCTCATGAGCACAATCAAGTGTTTTGGAACGCCCATCCTTCTCAATGTTATCATAATTTGTTATGATCCACACAATCAAATGCTTTTGCATAGTCAACAAGACACAAGTAAACATTTTTCTGGTATTCTTTGCTTTGAGCCAAGATCCATCTGACATCAGCAATGATATCCCTTATTCCATGTCCTCTTCTGGATCCAGCTTGTACTTTTGGAAGCTCTCTGTCAAAACAGTGCTGCAATCATTTTTTAATTATCTTCAGTAAGATTTTACTTGCACATGATATTAATATTCTTCGACAATTTCCACATTCTGAGGGATCACCTTTCTTTGGAATGGGTACAAATATGGATCTCTTCCAGTCTGTTGGCTAGGTAGCTGTCTTCAAATCTCTTGGTATAGCCAAGTGACTCTATCCTCTTAGCCAAAGTAGTCACTAATAATGGCAATTTCAAGTATCATATTCTGGAATTGTTTGTTGTAATTGCAATTCACTCCTAGTTCAATAGTTCCTCAACTGTACTAGTGCCTCCTATCCATTAATCCTCCACATTGCACATCCATTTTTCCCTTTATGTCCTTGTTTCCCTTTCCATCCAACATTATTTCATGTTACATAATTATAATCACTCCATTACCAACATTCTTTTCCTTTTTTGTCATTCTTTCTTGGCATAGATTCAGATATAGTTAAATATAGTCTTTGTTTATTCCATGTATTCACCCAAGTTACTGAACAGGGCTAGAGAAAAACAGACAACCACACAGACTGCCCTCAATGTAAATGTATTATCACAACCTTCAGGTAAAGTCCTCCTTGGCAATTCAACAGAATGTCCCAAAGTGATCCAGTCTCTGTCCCAGATGACTATTTCACACCTACTTTACTTTATTTAGGGAACTCTGGTGGTATGGTGCCTAAGGCATTTGACTGCTAACCAGATGGCTGGAGGTTCAAACCCACCAGCCACTCCATGGAAGGAAGACTGGGCAATCTACTTCTGTAAAGATTTACCACCTCGGAAACCCAAAGCAGATGACTGAGTCAGAATCCACTTGATGGCAGTGAGTTTTTTTTTTTTTTTC
>NW_006932809.1:0-707 GCF_000298275.1 Orycteropus afer afer
TTCTATTCCATTGGTCTATGTGTCTGTCATTATACCAATACCAGGCTGTTTTGACTACTGTGGCTGTATAGTTGGTTTTGAGATCTGGCTGTGTGAGACCTCCTACTTTGTTCTTCTTCTTTGATAGTGCTTTGCTTATCTGAGGTCTCTTTCCTTTCCATATAAAGTTAGTGATTCGTTTTTCCATATCCTTAAAAAATGTTGATGGTATGTGGATTGTTATTGCATGGAATGGATAGATTGCTTTGGGTAGAAATGACATTTTCACAATGTTCAATCTTCCTATCCATGAGGATGGGATGTTCTTCCATTTATGTAGATCTCTTATGGTTTTTTGAAGTAGTTTTGTATAGTTTTCTTTATACAGGTCTTTTGTGTCCCTAGTAAGATTTATTCCCAAGTATTTTATTTTTTTGGTAGCTATTATAAATAGTATTGATTTCCTTATTTCTTTTTCAGCAATCTCATTGCTGGTATAGAGGAATCCAACTGATTTTTGGATGTTGATCTTGTATTCTGCCATGATGCTAAATCTCTCAATTAGTTCCAGTAGATTTTTGACTGAGTCTCGGGTTTTCTAGGTATAGGATCATATCATCAGCAAATAGGGAAAGGTTGTCTTCTTCCTTACCAATTTTAATGCCTTTGATTTCCCTTTCTTGCCTTATGGCCCTGGCTAGGACTTCCAGTACAATGTTGAATAGAAG
>NW_006932809.1:807-2303 GCF_000298275.1 Orycteropus afer afer
AACTGTATAGTGTTAGGTTTCATTGTTAAGTCTTTGATCCATCTGGAGTTCATTTTTGTGTATGGTGTGAGGTACAGATCTTGTTTCATTTTTCTGCAAATGGATCTCTAGTTTTGCCAGCACCATTTATTAAACAAACCTTCTCTTTCCCATTTAATGGATTTTGGGCCTTTGTCAAACATCAACTGACTATAGGTCAATGGATCTATATCTGCATTCTCAATTCTATTCCATTGGTCTATGTATCTGTCATTAAACCAATGCCAGACAGTTTTGTCTACTGTGGCTGTATAGTAGGTTTTGAGATCCGGCAATGCGAGACCTCCTACTTTGTTTTTCTTCGTCCATAGTGCTTGGCTTATCCAAGGTCTCTTTCCTTTCCATATAAAGTTAGTGATTGGTTTTTCCATATCCCTGAAGAATATTGATGGGATCTGGATTAGGATTGCATTGAATGTACAGATTGCTTTGGGTAGAACTGACATTTTACAGTGTTCAATCTTCCTATCCATAAGCATGGGATGTTCTTCCATTTATGTAGATCTCTTATGGTTTCTTGAAGTAGTTTTTTTTTATAGTTTTATTTGAACAGGTCTTTTGTGTCCCTGGTAAGGTTTATACCCATGTATTTTATTATTATTATTATTTTTTTTTTGGTAGCTATTGTAAACAGTATTGATTTCCTTATTTCTTTTTCAGCAATCTATTTGCTGGTATAGAGGAATCCAACTGATTTTTGGATGTTGATCTTATATCCTAACATAATGCTAAATCTCTCAATTAGTTCCAGTAGATTTTTGACTGAGTCTCGGGTTTTCTAGTTATAGGATCATATCATCAGCAAATAGGGATAGGTTGTCTTCTTCCTTACCAATTTTAATGCCTTTGATTTCCCTTTCTTGCCTTATGGCCCTGGCTAGGACTTCCAGTACAATGTTGAATAGAAGTGGTGATCGCGGGCATCCTTGTCTGGTTCCTGTTCTCAAGAGGAGTGGTTTCAGTTTCTCTCCATTGAGAATAATGCTGGCTATTGGTTTTTCATAGATGCCCATTATTATGTTGAGGAATGTGCCTTCTATTCCTATTTTGCTGAGAGTTTGATCAGGAATTGGTGTTGGATCTTATCAAATGCCTTTTCTGCACTAATTGACATGATCATGTGGGTCTTTTCCTTTGTTTTATTTATGTGGTAGATGATGTTGATTGTTTTTCTAATGTTGAACATCCCTGCATACCTGATATGAACCCCACTTGGTCATAATGAATGATTTTCTTAATACGTTGCTGGAGTCTATTGGCTAGGATTTTGTTGCAGATTTTTGCATCTATATTCATGAGGAATATTGTTCTGTAGTTTTTCTTTTGAATGATGTCTTTGCCTGGTTTTGGTATCAAGGTTATACTTGCTTCATAAAATGAGTTAGGGAGGGTTCCATTCTTTTCTATGTTTTGGAATAGTTTGAGTAGGATTGGTGTCAGTTCTTCTCTGAATGTTT
>NW_006932809.1:3712-4351 GCF_000298275.1 Orycteropus afer afer
AATGTTTTTAAATTTATTAAGCTTTGCTTTATGGCCTAACATATAGTCTATCATGGAAAATGTTCCATGTGCACTGGAAAAGGAAGTATATTGTACTGTTGTTGGGTGAGGTCCTCTGCAGAGACCTATAAGGTCAAATGGGTAGATTGTATTGTTTAGCTCCTCTGCATCTTTGTTGAGTTTCTTTCCAGTTGTTATATCTTTCATTGAAAGTGGTGTATTAAAATTTCCCAGTATGACTATGGAGTCATCTATTTGGCTTTTCAACTCTTTTAAAGTCTGATTTATGTATTTTGAGGCTCTTTCATTGGGTCCACAGATATTTTTTATGGTTATATCTTCATGTTCAATTGACCCTTTAATCATTATATAATCTCCTTCCTTGTCTAGTATGATGGTTTTTGTCTTAAAGTCTGTTTGATCAGAAATTAATTTTGCCACTTCTGGTCTCTTACTGTTGCAATTTGCTTGATACATCTTTTTCCAACCTTTGATTTTTTGTCTATTTTTGTCTTTGTCTCTAAGGTATGTCTCTTGTAGACAGCATATTGATGGGTTTTGTTTTCTTACCCAGTCTGCAACTCTCCATCTCTTGAGTGGTGCTTTTAATCCATTAACAGTCAGTGTAATTACTGACAA
>NW_006932809.1:4897-7869 GCF_000298275.1 Orycteropus afer afer
GGTATATAATTCTTGGTTGAAAATTTTTATCTTTCAGGGTTTTATATATACCATCCCATTGCCTTCTCGCTTGCATGGTTTCTGCTGAGAAATCAGAGCTTATTCTTACTGGCTGTACTTTGTAAGTAACTTTTTGTTTTTCCTATGCTGCTTTCAGGATCCTTATTTTGTCTTTGGTTATGATGAGTTTGATGATATGTCTTGGTGATTTTCTTTTGGGGTCTATCCTGCTTGGGGTTCGTTGGACTTCCTGAATGGATATATTCTCATCATTTATCATATCAGGGAAGTTCTCCTCCAACAAATCTTGGACAATTTTCTCAGTGATTTTATTTTTCTCTTTCTATTCTGGAATTCCAATGACATATAGGTTATTACTTTTGATGGTACTCCACATGAACCTTAGGCTTTTTTCATTTTGTTTTGATCTTTTCTCTGATTGATCCCTTTCCAAAGAAGTATTCAGGCATTTGTTTTCAATCTCATTAATTATGTCTTCCATTGCATCAAAAATTCTAGTCCTTTGAACTTCCAATGTGTTATCTATTTCTGACAACTTAGTATTCATCTTCTGAGTTTATATCTGTAGATTTTGAATCATTTCTGCTTTTTCATTTATTTTGTCATTTTATTCTTGTATTCTCTTCCAGAATTCTTCTAGGGTTTTGTCTATGTTTTTCTTGGTCTATCTCTCAAACCTTTGAAGATACCTGAATATAGTTCTTTTGAATTCCTTATCAGAGAGTTCCAGTTCTGCTTCTTCCTCAGGGATGTGTTCTGGGTCTATATCCTGCTTGTTTGTTTCTACCACTTTATCTTGCTTCTTCATGTGGATTGTGATGGTCCGTTGTCTCCAAAACATTGTCGTTGTTGTTTGTTGTTATGTGCTGTTGTGTCAGACCTGACTCATAGCGACCCTTCCTTGGGTTGCCGAGGCAGTGTCACTATGGAAGTAGATTGCCCAGCCTTCCTTCTGAGGAGTGGCTGGTGGGTTTGAACCACCAGCCTTGTGGTTAGCATCCAAGTGCCTTAGGCACTACACTACCAGAGCTCCCCCATGACATCGTGGCTTTGTAATATTTAGATCTCTGTTAATTGTTTGTGAGGAGCAGTCCAGGGTGAGTCAGGCTTTTCTTGGTAGTTGTTTATCATTGGCCTATTGTTGGAGAAGGAAGTGGTGGCTCTCACTCAGTAAGTGAAGCTGCAGGAGGCGTTGGTGTAGTTTTGTTGTATGGGGACTGTTGCTGTCTTCCGCTCCATTAGACAAAAATAACAATTGAATAACCATCAAAAGAGTAAAAGCACATGGACAAAAAATACACCATGTGATCACACAGAAACAATAACCAAAAAAAAAGAAAAAGAAAAAAAAGAACAAAGGGGGAAAAAAAGAAGAAACCTGCAATATGTGGGGAGAGGGCAATAGGAAAAAAAAAGGTAGAGAAGAAGAATAATGAAGAAAAAAAATGGGAAAAAATGCAGAAGGAAACCAAGGAATAGGGTTGACCACAAGAAAGAAAAATTAAAAGATTGCAACCAGGAACAGGGAAAAGAAAAAAAGCTCAAAACTATGACCTGTGAGGGGAAGGATAAAGAATAATAGTAAAAAGGACAAAAGTAATAATAATAATAGTAGTTTTAAAACAGACAAAAACAAGCAAACCAAAAAAACAGAGAAAAGAAAAATAATCACTGGAGGGCTGTGCAGGGCCCACAGACTTGGGTGGAGTTCCTGTGGGCCCGAAAGGTGGGTAGGAGTGAGTGATGGCCGTACATCTGTTCACCAAGAGGGTATGGGGTATAAGAGTAACAAGGGGAATGTCACACCTTTCCAGTCGTCTGGGTCCAGAATGTCCTTGGGGTTACCGGCAAGTGGAGCCTGTTTTTAAGCCCCTGGAATCTGGGAGAACACCGTCACTTTAAATATCCAAAATGGTCAAGCCATTTGTAAACATTCAAAATGGCTGTGCCCTCTAGACAGAGAAAAGTCCAAAGCTCAGCCTGCCTTCCTCTTTGCTGCTTTCCCTTTTATTTCCCAGCCACCAGAGCAGTTCTCCATGCAGTCCCTAGATAGGAGGAACGATTTTTAGGTTAATTCTTAGGTCCTACTACCACTCGGCAATATCCAAGCTGTCTGTGCTATCAGGATCGCTGCCAGACTGCAGCTCTGTATGTCTCTTTTTAGTGTACTCATGCAAATTCTTCTGCTAGTTGGAGTTTAGTCCACTTCTATATCCTTCCCTTCAAGGTCTAGGATTATCTTCTGTATCTGTGTTAATTGGTTCCCCTTTTCTTTGTTGAAGAGGATCTGTGCGGTCTTTCTCCCTATTTCTCCATCTTACTGGAATTCTCCTGTCTTCCAAATCTCTTGGCATAACAGAGTGAGTGCCTCCAGTGGGGCATCCTTTTATTGAAATATTTCAATGAGTATTCTGTTAATTACTGGAGCCTTGCTCTTTGCCACTTCCTTCAGTGCAGCTTTGACTTCCTCCTTTGGTTCTTGATCATATGCCACCTCCTGAAATGGATGAAGATCTACCAGTTCTTTTTGGTATGGTGACTCTGCATATTCCTTCCATCTTCTTTTGATGTTTCCTGCATCATTCAATATTTTGCCCATAGAATCTTTAATATTGCGGCTTGAGGCTTAAATTTTCTCCTCAGATCTTTCAGTTTGAGGCATGCCAATCATGTTCTTCCCTTTTGGTTTTCTAACTCCAGGTCTCTAGACATTCCATTATAGTAATTGTATTTGTCTTCTTGAGCTGCTCTTTGAAATCTTCTGTTTAGTTCTTTTATCTTGTCATTTCTTCCATTTGCTTTAGCAACTCTCCACTCAAGGACAAGTTTCAGAGTCTCTTCTGTCATCCATTTTGGTCTTCTCACCTTATCTTTTAGTGACCTCTTACTTTCTTCATGTATGATGTTCTTGATGTCATCCTACAATTCTTCTGGTTTTTGGTCATTGGTGT
>NW_006932809.1:11015-12475 GCF_000298275.1 Orycteropus afer afer
GCTTAGAGTTCTGATGCTATAATTGGCTAGTTTGGCCACTCTGCTGGGCTCAAAAGGACATCTCCTGGAGGTAGAACTCTCTGACTGCTGGTTGAGGAAGACACGCTGCTGAAACAGACATGAGCTCTGGAAAGAGACACGTGCTGTTGGGAAAGAGACACAAGAGACACGTATCGCTGAGTGAGACACTGAGGGACCAGCACTGCTGGGAAAGAGACTGTGAGAGACAGTTGGCTGAGGGACAGTGGGCTGGGAGAGAGACTGAGCGTTCTCCCTGAACTTGAGTTGTAGCCTGGTGCTTCCCTAATAAACCCCGTAATTCATGAGTTCTGTGTGGCCACTGCAGCGAATTATCAAACCCAGGGGAGAGGTGGTGGGTGCTTTGGGAGGAACGGTTGATGAAAGGTCTGGAGGGAGGCAGCATGTCTGGCCTTGCAGTAATAGGCCTTGGTTTACTGCTGGTAATCCTGCCTTCCCCTTGTAGGGAGGTCAGAACATGTGGCCTTCTTGCTGTTTTTGCAGATGGTTTCAGTCTCTCTCCATTGAGAATAATGTTTGGTGTTGGTTTTGCATAATTGCCTTTTATTATGTTGAGGAATGTTCCTTCTATTCCTATTTTGCTGACAGTTTTGATCAAGAAAAGGTGTTGGATTTTATGAAATGCCTTTTCTGCATCAATTGATATGATCATGTGGTTCTTTTCCTTTGTTTTATTTATGTGGTGGATGACATTGATTGTTTTTCTAATGTTGAACCATCCCTGCATAACTGATGTCAACCTCACTTGATCATGATGAGGATTTCCTTGATATGTTGTTGCATTCTATTGGCTAGTATTTTATTGAAGATTTTTGCATCTATATTCATGAGGGATATTGGTCTGTAGTTTTCCTTTTGAGTGATGTCTTTACCTGCTTTTGGTATCAAGGTTATGCTTGCTTCATAAAATGGATAATATCAGGATACTATGAGTTAGGGAGGATTCCATCCTTTTCTATGTTTGGAATAGTTTTAGTAGGATTGGTATCAGTTATTCTCTGAATGTTTTGTAGAATTCTCCATTGAAACCATCTGGGCCAGGACTTTTTTTACTTGGTAATTTTTTGACGACCTGTTCAATTTCTTCTTTTGTGATAGGCCTGTGCAACTTTTCCACATCAATCTGTGTTAGTTTTGGTAAGTGGTGTGTTTCTAGAAATTTGTCCATTTCTACCAGATTTTGAAATTTGTTGGAGTATAGTTCTTCATAGTATCCTGATATTATCCTTTTTATTTCAGTTGGTACTGTTGTGATGTCACCCATTTCATTTCTTATTCATGTTATTTGTATTCTCTCTGTCTTTTCCTTTGTTAAATTTGCCAGTGGTCTGTCAATTTTATTGATCTTTTCAAAAAAACAACTTCTGGAGTTCCGGCAAGATGGCGGACTAGGCAGAAGGACTGCACAGACCCTCTTCAAC
>NW_006932810.1:0-1248 GCF_000298275.1 Orycteropus afer afer
TAAATTTTGGTCAATGACATGAGACAAAGTATATGTGAACTGCTGTATGAAAAGTGAATTTACTCTGTAAATCTTCACCCAAATCAAAATAAAATTAAAAAAAAGAAAAAGAAAAATAATTTAATCCTAAACCCTTAGCTTGGTCATGTGTCTGGCACTATACCCTGAATATGTTTTGGATTAAGGTAAACTTCCACAAACATGATAAAGGTGGGGCCACCAGAAACAGTTTCTGTGGCGATAGCACTAGTGAGTGGTAAGGGGAGGAAGGAAAGACATATGTCCAGCTTTATAGGTACATAACTTGAGCACTTGTGCAGGCTCTCACATTTAGAAGTTGTGCAGGGTCCCACTGGTGTTTAGATTAATGCTTGGTTGTCATTGTCTTGGAATTCTTTTTGAACAAATAAAACGAATGAACATTTTTATTTTTCAATGAATGCACACATGATGTAGTTAATCCTGCATATGTGGCTTGGCCTAGGCTTATCTGGAAGTTGGCTGTAGCTGTGTTCAATTTGGTCCTTGCTCAGCTATTGCTACCCCCAGTTTGCTTCCTGCAGATAAGAGCTTGGGTTGGGCTGCTCTGGTTACTGCAACAGCACAAAGCCATGAGCAAATATGTGTCAGGATTGGGGAATGTGGAGGTAAGGTACGGAGAAAGATCCAAAGTGGGCAGAAAAAGTCCAGTCAAATATGAAATCATTAATGTTACAGAAACTTTGTTCAATTCATATTACTTTCAATTGACAAATTTGTAGTATTTCTCATCCTTCTATTGTCTCTGAGATCTCTGTGTTAGAAGGAGGCAACTGCTCTGTTGATAAAAATAACATCAGGAGTCCCTTATGCATGAGGAAAAAAAATGAACAAAAGCAAAAATCAAAGGACAAAGAAATGGCACTCAAGTTGGAAATCCAAATGTTTTCTCTTTAATGCTGTTTTACAAAAAGAAACTACCAGTTGAGGACCAATAATAAATGGTGATAAGGCAATGTATCAGTATTTGTTTCTGCCAAAAGCATTATGCATTTTTTAAAATTTTTTTGCCACAAATTTGCAGTTTACCAGGGCTACAATATAGAATTATGCTGTACACAGCCTGCTCAAGGGAACTCAGAAGTACACAATACTCATATGTCCCCCTGGCCTCTTAACTGATTTAACTCAGTTATGATGCATTATGAGTTTTTAGCAAGGGAAGTGCACATGATAAGAGGGATAGTCTCTCTCTCTCTCTCTCTCTCT
>NW_006932810.1:1833-2399 GCF_000298275.1 Orycteropus afer afer
CAGCTGTGAGTTTGGTTTGGTTTGGTTTTATAAAAAAGAAAACTGAGCCTAGATGAAGGGAATTGCCCAGGGTTGCTATAGAGTTGCTGTTGGTCAGAATTAACTGGATGGCAATGAGCTTGGGTTTTGTTTTGGATGTACCTAGTAAAATGATAGAGCAGAAATTAAAACCCAGGACAGGGGAATCCAAAGCTCCAGCTCTGAGGCACTGCCATGCCTTTCCTCAACTTGAGATCCTTCAGCATTAAGCACAGAGGTCCTGACTATATCATATCTGTCTGTTGAGTGAATGCAACAAACAAAACAAAATCATTCTTTGAAAGTAATTCTATTCTTTTCATATTTTGACCATTCCTAAAAAACAACCATTTGAGATCAACGGCAAGATGGTGGACTAGGCAGAAAGACTGCACAGACCCTCTTCAACAAAAAAATGGGAAACTAATTAACACAGATATAGAAGATAATCTGGGACCCCTGAGCCTTGAAGGGAAGGATATAGAAGTGGACTAAACCCCAACTAGCAGAAGAATTTGCATGAAAATACCAAAAAAGGAGACATACGG
>NW_006932810.1:3333-3916 GCF_000298275.1 Orycteropus afer afer
CTCAGACAGAGCCTGGGTGCCCTGCCCTGTCCTCTACTGATTCTTTTTTTTTTTTCCTCTTTTTTTTAATTTTTATTTTTTCTTTTTCATTTTCTTTTTTCTGATGATTAGTCTGCTTGTATTTGTCTGTTTTAAAACAACTATTATTAATAATAATTTTGTCCTTATTATTATTATTATTAATCTTCCCCTCCCAGGTCCTAGTTTTCAGCATATTTTCTTTTCCCTGTTCCTGGTTGAATTTTTTTTTTTTCTTAAAGTTAAGGTTCCCCCCTTTATTGTTGTGGTTAACCTCATTCCTTGCTTTCCTTTTTGCATTTTCAACATTTTTTTTCTTCATTATTCTCCTTCTCTACTTTTTTTCTTAGTGCCCTATCCCCAGATATTACAGGTTTTCTTGTTTTTTCTTCTTCTTTTTCCCTTTTTTGGCTACTGTTCCTGTGTGATTACGTGGTGTGTTTTTTGTCCATGAGCTTTTAGTTTTTTGATAGTTATTCAATTGTTATTTGTGTCTAACTGAGTGAGAGACAACAAAAGTCCCTATAAGACACAACTACACCCACACCTCCTGCAACTTCACTTA
>NW_006932811.1:0-464 GCF_000298275.1 Orycteropus afer afer
GTTCTGCTTTCCAGCAACCCCAAGGACACTCGGGGCCTGCAAGACTGAAAGGGTACGACATTCTTCTTGTTACTATACCCTACACCCGCTGGGTGAATGGAGGTGAGGCCATCCCCACTCTCACCTACCTTCTGGGCCCACAGGAACTCCATCACAGTCTGTGTGCTCAGACAGAGCCTGGGTGCCCCAACCTGTCCTCCACCGATTTTTTCTTTTCTTTTTTTTTTTTCTTTGTCACTTTCTTTTTACCGGTGATTAGTTTGCACGTATTTGTCCATTTTAAATCAACTAATATTATTAATACTTTTGTCCTTTTTATTATTATTCTTAATCTTTCCCTACCAGGTCCTAGTTTTCAGCTTTTTTTCTTTTCCCTGTGCCTGGCTGAAATTCTGCCACCCCCCCCCAATTAAAGGTTTTTTTTTTTTTTTTTTTTTTTCTTTTTCTGCTTTTTTCTCGTGACT
>NW_006932811.1:1859-2746 GCF_000298275.1 Orycteropus afer afer
TTAAAAGAGTTGAAAAGCCAAATAGATGACTCCACAGTCATAGTGGGAAATTTTAAGACACCAC
Organism: Orycteropus afer afer; assembly: GCF_000298275.1. Taxonomy (NCBI): domain Eukaryota; kingdom Metazoa; phylum Chordata; class Mammalia; order Tubulidentata; family Orycteropodidae; genus Orycteropus; species Orycteropus afer. The sequence continues at coordinate 1,924 of NW_006932811.1, forward strand.
TTTCTTTGAAAGATAGAACAACTGAAAAGAAACTCAATAAAGATGCAGAAGAGCTAAACAACACAATCCACCAGCTTGGCCTTATAGACATCTATAGAGCACTTCACCCAACAGCAGCACAATACACATTCTTCTCCAGAGCACATGGAACTTTTTCTATGATACACCATATGTGAGGCCATAAAGCAAGCCTTAATAAATTTAAAACATCAAAATACTGTAAACCATCTTCTCAGATCATAATGTTATCAAATTAGAAATCAACAATAGGAAGATCAACAGAAAACAGTAAACACATGGAAAATGAAAAACATCCTCCTTGAGAAAGACTGGTAAGAGAAGAAATCAAAACTGAAATTCAAAAATTCCTTCAATCAAACGAGAATGAAAACAAAACATACCAAAATCTTTGGGACACAGAAAAAGCCAATTTATAGCAATAAATGCACACATCCAAAAAAGAAGAAAGAGCCAAAATCAACACTTTAAATGAACACCTCCAACAATTAAAGAAAAAACAGCAAGAAAAGCCTACAGTCACTAGAAGAAAGGAAATAACCAAGATTCAAGCAGAAATCAATGAAACAGAAAACAGATGGGATAGACCCCAAAAGAAAATCACAAAGACACATCATCATCAAACTCATCAAAACCAAAGATAAACACAGAATCATGAAAGCAGCACAGGAAAAACAAAAAGTTATGTACAAAGGACAGCCAGTAAAAATTAGCTCTGATTTCTCAGCAGAAACCATGCAAGCAAGAAGGCAATGGGATGGTATATATAAAACCTTGAAAGAGAAAAATTTTCAACCAAGAATTA
>NW_006932812.1:0-3575 GCF_000298275.1 Orycteropus afer afer
AGGGTCACTCAGTTCGCTGTCAGACCGCAGCTCCGTAGGTCTCCTTTTTTTTGGTATTTTCACGCAAATTCTTCTGCTAGTTGGGGTTTAGTCCAAATGTGCATCCTTTCCTTCAAGGCTCAGGGGTCCAAGATTATCTTCTGTGTCTGTGTTAATTGGTTTCCCTTTTCTTTGTTAAAGAGGGTCTGTGCAATCCTTCTGCCTAGTCCGCCATCTTGCCCCGCCTCCCTGTTTACTTTGTTTTTAATACTTTTTCCATTTACCTGAAAAATCTTGACCACATTCTGGATAAACTATGTCTCATTTCATGAACTGCCTCTGAAAAGTAGCTTTTTTATTTTCATTTAGAAAACCTGTGAAGTGGTCAGAGCACTGCCTCAGGACACGCATGTCTGGAATGACCTTGACCTTTACAAAATACCATTATATGGTCAAGAGGAATGTTAACTACAGACAGACCAGAATCTTCTGTTTTGTTAGAATTAAAAAAAAATAGCTTAAACTTTAAATGTACCAACATTTCTAAAAAGAAAGGTACTGAATAAACTGGATATACCAAGAAAGTCAAACCACCTCCATCCAGTCAACTGCTACTCGTAGTGCCCCTAGAGGACAGAGTAGAACTCTCCTCTAGGATTTCCAAGGCTGCAACACATTACAGAAGGCAACCACCTCATCTTTGTCCCCCACAGGAGCTGGTGGGTTCCATCCACCGAACTTTGTTTAGCAGCTGAACACTTTAACCACTGCACCACCAGAGCTCCTTAAACTGGATATTATTCTTATAAAAAATTCTGCAAATAGGTTACTTTCCTTCCTATACACCAAGATCTTTTCTCACTGGTCCCTCCAACCAGTCGTGACTCTGCCTTTCGAACTGCCATAACCTCTTCTTTTTTCTTGACATTACTTTCTAGTTTGTATCACAAATCATGTTATGTGGAATTTATTCTTTCCTAATAGTTAAAGTGGGAGGTCTGGTGGTGTAGTACCTAAGGCATTTGACTGCTAACCAGAAGGCTGGTGGTTGACACCCATCAGCCATTCCTCAGAAGGAAGGTTGGGCAATCTACTTCTGTAGTGATACCGCCTCAGCAACCCAAGGAGGGGTCGTTGTGAGTCAGACCCGACTCAACAGCAGGGAATTTGTGAGTAGTTAATGTATCTTCATACTTTCTCACAGTGCCTAGGACTAAGCTTTATATTCGCTTATTGTTTTTGTTCATTCTTTGATGAAAGATTAAAGTACTGTAAGCTAGGAAAGCATAGTTTCTATGGACAGCTGATGATTATTCTGTTGTACGACTGTATCACTATTAATCCTGTTTTATTGTTCATCATGTGGGTTGTTCTGAGTTTCATTATCATGAGTATGGCTGCCTCAAACATCTTCCACAAGTCTCAGTGTATGAATATTTTCATTTTGGGAGGTCCATAATTCGCGAGGAACTGATGGATAGTAGGTTCAAGGTAGGCGTCTTTTTATAAGTAGTAGCCACATATTATTTTAAACTCCCAACAGCCATGTATAAGGGTTCCTATTGCTCCACATCATCTTCAACTTTTGTGACTGTCAATCTGCTCAGTTGTAGCCATTCAAATGGGAGTGTTGTTCAGTTGTTCCACATGGTAGCCCATATGGGGTACTTTGAGACTGACTCGTTTTAGCAGTTCTACTGGGTGTGTTGTTGTATGTCATTTTGGTTTGCATTTGCATTGGCCTGAGGAGTGATGGTGCACACCTGCCAGGTGCCTAGTAGCCATTGTCTGTCTTCTAAGGTATCTAGGTAAGTGTGTGGGAGGCTTTTTTCCAGTTTTTAGTTCTGTTATTTTTATTCTGTAGGAGTTCTTTATATGTTTTAGATACAACTTGTCAACATAAGCAACATGTTTTCCCTTACTGTGGCTTGCTTGTACATCTTCTTAAGAGTGTCTTTAGGGGAACAGAACTGTTAATTTTGAAGAAGTTCAATTTCATGTATGTTCATGGGTTTTTATGATTTGTGCTTTGTTAAGTCCTCTATCAGAAAAACTTACTCAGGAACACAAGGATATTCTCCTGTATCTTCTTGAAGAAACTTTGAGTCAACTTTTGACTTGCACATCTATGATTCCCTCAGATTCATTTTTCTATACATAGTGAAGTAAGAATCAAGGCTCACTTATTTCCTCCATATGGATATTTAGTTGTTCCAACACAATCTGTTTAAAATATAATAATAATAAATACATCCATCATTGATATGAATTGGCTACTTTGTGAAAAATCAATTGGTATCTTTTGGTTATAGCTGGGTAAGGACAAGAGTTAGGCAACCAAAATGACTAGTATAAAAGTAACACTATGACTGTTGGGATCAGCAAATATATAGCTACTTGTAAAAAACAAACAAAAAAGATAAGAGAGAGTTAAAAGGAAAAAAATATGATACAGAATGGCAATTTGAATTGACAATGTAGACACAATACAAACATTTTCTAAATCGATGGATATAAGCATAATATAGGCACCAAAAAAAAAAAAAAAAAAAAGAGTATGTTTTCTGTAACCAAACTGATGATGGTAGTGTTAGTAGTAGTATCCTTAGACTATTTATGTGTAATGTTGGATAAGGAGTAATTACAGAACATGCTAAATCCATTATCCCCTGTGTCCTTACAACCAAGATTCATGATGGGAAGAAAGAAGATACAGATTAAATACAGAAAAATCTATTAGACACAAATTTGAATTAGAAATATTGGTATGAAGTTATAAGGGTTTTTTATAAGACCGATTTTCACATATACTGATCTATTCACACTGGTATTTCATTTCCCGTTAGAAAAAAACATTTTTGAAAACATAGCTAATGCCATGTACATGTACAACATGAGCCTGAACATCTTGACACAAAAAATGTGAAGGAAGCTATCAAAAATCATTAGGGTCATGTCAAAGGACCAACTAAAGAGACTGCCATTGGCTAAAGATTGGTCAGTTTGAGATACAGTGAGATTGTAACAGATTGAAACCCATCAAATACATTTAAGTCAAAGAGTTCATAATTATACTAATAAGACAAAATTGTCACTTTCAGAAGATAATGGGAACAATTTATTATCCTGGAAACTACATCAGTTATTCCATCTTTTCTATATGGACAGAGCCACTATGAAATCAAACAATAGACCAGGTGAAGCACCTCATCATAAATGTATCCAAGGTCATGAATAATAATAAAAAAAAAAGTAAAATCAGATTACTACCATGTTTAGCACCAATCAATTAATGGATTAAGCATTAGCAGGTGATATCATCAAAGAAAAGCAGTGAAAGAGAGACATGCCATGCGCTGGTGAAAGCACTCAGAACTGGCTCTTTGACAAAGGACCCCACCCTGAAGCTGAGCAAGTCTTTTAACCGGTTGCTATTGATCTGGCCAATGCCTTTTTCTCAATACCAATTTCAAAGGACCATCAGAAGCAGTTTGCCTTCAGTTGGCAAGGCCAACAGTTTACATTCTCAGTCCTCCCTCAGGGGTATATCAACTCCCCAGCACTATGTCATAATTTAGTCCGTAGAGATCTTGATC
>NW_006932813.1:0-683 GCF_000298275.1 Orycteropus afer afer
ATCTGTTCTTGTCATGGCTCTCACTTCTTTAGGGTGTATACCTAGTAACGGAGTGTCTGGGTCAAATGGTATTTCTAATTCCAACTTTTTAAGGAATCGCTGTACTGCTTTCCATAGAGGTTGTATTATTTTACAGTCCCACCAGGAGTGTCTGATTACAGTCCCAATTCTCCCCATCCTCGCCAGCATGTTTTCTGTCTTGTTGAACTTAGCTACTTGTGCTGGGGCAAGATGGTACCTCATTGTTGTTTTGATTTTCATCTCTCTAATAGCTAATGATCGTATTTCTTCATATGTTTGTTGGCCTCCTGAATATCCTCCTTGGTGAAGTGTCTATTCATGTCTTCTCTCCATTTTTTAATTGGATTGTTTGTCTTTTTGTTATTGAGGTGCTGGAGTTTTCTATAAATTCTAGAGATAAGTCCCTTGTCAGATATATTGCCAAATATTTTTTCCCAATCTGTCAGTTCTCTTTTGACTCTTTTGGAGAAGTTTTTGGAAGCACATAAAAATTTAATTTTTAGAAGGTCCCATTCATCTAGTCTCTTCTGCTGTTTGTGCATTTTGGGTTATGCTTGATAGTCTATTTATGTCATATATTAGGGTCCTAAATTTGCCCCTAATTTTTCCTTGTGGAACTTTATAGTTTTAGGTTTCACATTTAAGTCTTTGATCCATCTGGA
>NW_006932813.1:2483-3303 GCF_000298275.1 Orycteropus afer afer
TGTTGATTTCTAATTTGATAGCATTGTGATCTGAGAAGATGCTTTGCAGTATTTCAATGTTTTTAAATTTATGAAGGTTTGCTTTATGGCCTAACGTATGGTCTATCATGGAAAATCTCCCATATGCACTGGAAAAGAATGTATATTGTGATGGTGTTGGGTGAAGTGCTCTGTAGATGTCTATAAGGTCAAGTTGGTGGATTGTATTGTTTAGCTCTTATGCATCTTTGTTGAGGTTCCAGTTGTTCTTGGTGGATTGTATTGTTTAGCTCTTCTGCATCTTTGTTGAGTTTCCAGTTGTTCTATCTTTCATTGAAACTGATATAATAAAGTCTCCCACTATGACTGTGGAGTCATCTATTTGGCTTTTCAACTCTTTTAAAGTCTAATTTATGTATTTGGGGGCTCTTTCATTGGGTCTATAGATATTTATTATGGTTCTATCTTCTCATTCAATTGATCCTTTAATCATTATATAATGTCCTTCCTTGTCTCATACGGTGGTTTTTGTCTTAAAGTCATTTTGATCAGAAATTAATATTTCCACTCCTGCTCTTTTATGGATGGCATTTTCTTGATATATCTTTTTCCAATCTTTGATTTTTAGTCTATTTTTGTCTTTGTCTCTAAGGTGTGTCTCTTGTAGATGGCATATTGATGGGTTTTGTTTTCTTATCCAATCTGCAACTCTCCATCTCTTGAGTGGTGCATTTAATTCATTAACATTCAGTGTAATTATCAAAAGTATGAATTGGTTGCTGTCATTTTGTTAAGTGTTTTTTCATAGTGTCCCTGGTTTTTCTGTTCCATATAATTTTCT
>NW_006932814.1:0-3534 GCF_000298275.1 Orycteropus afer afer
GTGGAACCACTGAGACTATGGCCCTTGGCTGCCCTTCAGGTCTGGAATTGAACCCACACCTATGGTTTCCAGCCAAACAATGTACAGGCATGTGAGTTAAACATTTACCTCACGTAGCCACACGCCCTGGAGAGAACAATCATTGGAGAAGGAAGGGCTGCTTATGCACAGGGAGACAGCTCAGGGCACAAGAGAGTATGGAGGGATGGTCACTGGGAAGAGCTAACTATGAGGAGGAAGTGGGAAGGGAGCTGTTGTTTGTAAACTGTGGTCAATGACATGAGACAAAGTATTTGTGAACTGCTGTATGGAAAGTGAATTCACTCTGTAAATCTTCACCCAAATCACAATAAATAAAATTAAATTTTTTAAAAAATGCTATGGAGCAGCTTTAGTCTGCACACATGGAGTCGCCATTTGAGAGTCAACTTGACAGTGACAACTAACTACAACAAAAATAATCAAATCACAAAGAAATGAAAATATACAAGGTTTATTTTAGCAGCTAAACCTGTGTGCATACAAGGTGACCATTCTGTTTCTAACAAAACAAAAGGCTCAATGCAGGCTAATTACGAGATTTTTAAGGAGTAAAGGAAGAAGTAGAGTAGGAAATTAATAATTAGGTAGTCTTAATGTAAGGATCTCTGGTGGTATAGTGGTTAAGGCATTTGGCTGCTAACCGAAAGGTCAGTGGTTCACACTCACCAGCTTTTCTGTGAAAGAAAGATGGGTTAGGCTGCTTCCATAAAGATTTATAGCCTTGGAAACCCAATGGCAGTCACTATGACTCAGAACTGACTTGATGGCAGTGGGTTTGGTTTTGGTTGGAATCTTGATGTGATTGATTGAATCATGCCTTACTTTCTGAGATCAGCTGACACCAACCTACTAGGGGGTTTCTCTGTGGCCTAGCCAGTCCCCACCCATTTACACAATAATCCCTTGCTGTCCAGTTGATTCCAACTCATCGTGACCCTATAGGACAGAGTAGAACTGCTCCATGGGGTTTCCAAAATTGTAATCTTTGCAGAAGCAGACTGCATCATCTTTCTTCTGAGGAGTGGCTAGTGAGTTCCTATAGGTGACCTTTTGGGTAGCAGCTGATTGCTTAACCACTCACTGTGCCACCAGGGCTCTTTTCGCACAATAAAGGTATCTTAGTTACTCATGAGATTCCAAAGGTTTAGGGTTATGTTATGGATTGAATTGTGACCTCAAAAATATATGTTGTAAATCCTAACCTCTACCTGTGGTTATAATCTCATTTGGGAACGGGTTGTCTTTGTTATGTTAATGAGGCAGGATTAGTGTAGGGTTTGTCTTTAGTCAATCTCTCTCTTTTTTTTTTTAATTTTTATTGTGATTTGGGTGAAAGTTTACAGAGTAAATTCGTTTTCCACACAGCAGTTCATACACATTTTGTTTCATGACGTTGACTGCAATCACCCACAATATAGTAGCTCTCTTCCCAGTTACTTCTTCCCTATTTTCTTCCCTCTCATGCACTCCCGTCCCCGCCCCCAGCTGTCTCCCTGTGCAAACACTGCCCTTCTGTTCTTCCATGATTGATGGCTCCAAGGAGAATATCTCCCCGTTGTAAATGTTTACCCCATATGCCTGTCTATTGTTTGGCTGGAAGCCACAGGAGTGAGTTCAGTTCCAGTCCTGAAGGGTAACTAAGGGCCATAGTCTCAGGGGTCTCACCAGGCTCTATCAGACTTCCAAACCTGGTCCTTTTTTTTTTTTTTTTTAATGGTTTTGAGTTTTGTTCCACATTGTTCTCCTACTCCATCCAGGATCTCTGCACTGATCCCCCTCCAAGTAGTTGACAGTGATAGCTGGGCACCACCTAGTTCTTCTGGTCTCATAGTCATGCAGGCTGAGGATCACAGGGTCTACTAGTTCCTTGAACTAATTGTTTCCATGAGTCTTTGCTTTTCTTCATTTTTCTTTGCTCTGGATGAAAAGAGACCCAAGATTGCATCTAGATGGCCACTTGTAAGCTTTTAAGACCCCAGTTGCTACTAACCAAAGTAGGATGGAGAACAATGTTTTTGTGTAGTATATTATACCAAAGGAGCTTTGGTGGCTTAGTGCCTAAGGTGTTTGACTGGTAACCAGAAGTTGGTAGTTCAAACTCACCAGCTACTCCATGGAAGGAAGACTGGGCAATCTACTTCATAAAGATTTACCACCTTAGAAACTCCATGGGGGTCACTATGAGTAGGAATCAACTCGATGGAAGTGAGTTTGGTTTTTTGGTTTCTGTTATGCCAATTGAGCTTGATGTCCCCTGTGACTATGGTCCCAAGCCCATAGGTCTCTCACCCAACTACTCTCACCCTCTGGGTAGCTGGCTGTGGCCAAGAAGTGACTACAACCTTGTCCCTTGTCAGGTCTACTATATACCTGGTCATTCTTACAGAACACACAAATACTCTTGTAGAAACATTGTCTGCCAACCCTATACATGGTCTTGGGCACACTCCCCCCGCACAGACATACGTAATAGTTCAGCCAGTCCACCCATTTATCCATCCATATATCAATGTTTTCCTTCACTGACAATGCAGTACTGTGTGCAAAAGCGTTCATCTTTGTTGTCTATGCCTCCCATGTACCTCTCTACGTCTTCCTCTTCCTCAGTGCCACTGTGTTGATCACTCACTTTTGGTAAATTATCATTCCTTTCATCTAAATCAATATTTGTCTCTACCTATCTAGCAGTGTTCCCTCCCCTCCCTTCCCATCCCTGCTAACCAACAATGAAAGTTTCTTTACATATATAAACTTTTCCTTGACTTTTTACAATCGTGAACTAATACAATATTTGTCCTTCTGTGATTATTCAGTCAATCTTTTCTGACATATGAAAGACATTAAATAAGCAAGGGAGTGAGTAGAGATGGAGTAAAATAGATGCCAAGATACATGGAGATCCAGGAATCAGAAGCAGAAGAGACAAGGACATTCCTCCAGAGCTGGCAGAGAGAGAAAGCCTTCCACTAGAGTTGGCACCTTGAATTCTGACTTCTAGCCTCCTATGAGGAGCAGCTGATGGAGGCCTGGAAGGAAGCGAGGCAGCCTGGTGGTTTTGGAGTGCTGAGGGACACCAGGAAGTGAGTGGAGTAGTTTGGAACAGCTAAGGGAGACAAACTTGTCTGTCAGTTTGTCGTACTCTGGTGGTTGCTAGGACTGACTTAGAAGAAGGAAGAGGCCATCCACTTCTCAAAGAATTGGCCAGTGAAAACCTTATGAATAGTAGTGAAACACTGTCTGATATATCACTGGAAGAATTTATGAATAGCCCTGAAACACTGTCCAATATAGTGTCAAAAGATGAGCCCCTCAAGTTGGAAGACACTCAAAATATGACTGAGGAAAAGCTGCCTCCTCGAAGTAGAGACAACCTTAGTGATGTGGATAGAGTAAAGCTTTTGGGATCTCCAATTGCTGCTGTGGCATGACTCAAAATTAGAAGAAACAGCTGCATTAAAATGAATGCATTATTAATTATTAATAATCCATTAA
>NW_006932815.1:0-570 GCF_000298275.1 Orycteropus afer afer
ATAATTTCCACATTCTATGAGATCACCTTTCTTTGGAATGGGTACAAATATGTATCTCTTGTCACTTGGCCGGGTAGCTGTCATCCAAATCTCTTGGCATAGCCAAGTGAGTGCATCCAGAGGGTCATCTGTTTGTTGAAACATCTCAATGAGTATTCCATCAATTCCTGAAACCTTGTTCTTTGCCAATTCCTTCAGTGCAGCTTTGCCTTCTTCCTTCAATACCATTGGTTCCTGATCATATGCCACCTCCTGAAATGGATGAACATCAACCAGTTCTTTTTGGTATGGTTACTCTGTGTATTCCTTCCATCTTATTTTGATGTTTACTGCATTATTCAATATTTTACCCATAGAATCTTTCCATATTGTAACTCAATGCTTAAAATCCTTCCTCAGTTCTTCCACCTTGAGAAATGCTGAGTGTGTTCTTCCCTTTTGGTTTACTAACTCCAAGTCTTTGCATGTTTCATTATAGTGATTGATTTTGTCTGCTTGAGCTGTTCTTTGAAATCTTCTGTTCAGCTCTTATATCTTGTCATTTCTTCCATTTGCTTTAGCTACTCTCTG
>NW_006932815.1:2865-3471 GCF_000298275.1 Orycteropus afer afer
AGTCGTCTCCAACTCATAGCAACCCTGTGCACAGCAAAACAAAACACTGCCCGGTTCTGACCCAGCTCCATGATTCTTGCTATACTTGAGCCCATCGCCTTTGCCACCATGTCAATCCATCTCTTTGAGGGTCTTCTCCACTTTCGTCGACTCTCCAGCTTACCAAGCATGACATCCTTCTCCAGAGAATGGTCCCTTCTGACAACATGACCAAAGTATATGAGAAGAAGTCTGGCAATTCTCACCTACAAGCAGTATTCCAGCTGCATTTCCTCTAGGACAGACCTGTTAGTTCTTTTAGCAATCCAGGGTACTTTCAGCATTCTTCGCCAACACCACAGCTCAAAAACATCAATTCTTCTTCAGTTTTCCTTATTTGTTGTCCAGCTCTCACATGCATATTAGGTGATTGAAAATAGCATAGCTGTGTCAAGCACACCTTAGTCCTCAAGGAGTCATCTTTACTCTTCAGCACTTGAAAGAGGTCCTTTGCAACTGATGTCTGATGTCCTGACTGCTGCTTCCATTGGTGTCAATTGTAGAACCAAGCAACGCGAAGTCTTTGACAACCTCAAACTTTTCTCCATTTATCATGATGCTGCTTAT
>NW_006932816.1:0-1189 GCF_000298275.1 Orycteropus afer afer
TACAAAGAAAACTATAAAAAACTACTTCAAGAAACCATAAGAGAGCTACATAAATGGAAAAACATACCACGCTCCTGGATAGGAAGATTGAACATTGTGAAAATGTCAATTCTACCCAAACCTATCTATACATTCAATGCAATCCCAATCCAGATCTCATCAACATTCTTTAAGGATATGGAAAAACCAATCACTAACGTTATATGGAAAGGAAAGAGACCACGGATCAGCAAAGCACTATTGAAGAAGAATAAGAAAGTAGGAGGTCTCAAACTGCCAGATCTCAAAACCTACTATACAGCCACAGTAGTCAAAACTGCATGGTATTGGCTTAATGACAGATATATAGACCAATGAATAGAATTGAGAACCAAGAAATAGATCCATCGACCTATGGTCAGCTGATCTTTGACAAAGGGCCAAAATCCATTAAATGGGGAAGAGAACGTTTGTTTAATAAATGGTGCTGGCAAAACTGGAGATCTATATGCAGAAAAAATAAAACAAGATCTGTACCTCACACCATACACAAAAACGAACTCCAGATGGATCAAAGACTTAAATGTCTTTAAGTTGAAACCTAAACTCTAAACTCTATAGTTCCTCAAGGAAAAACTAGGGGCAAATTTAGGGGCCCTAATATATGGCATAAATAGACTATGAAACATAACTCAAAATGTACAAACAGCAGAAGAGAAACCAGATGATTGGGACCTTCTAAAAATTAAATGTTTATATGCTTCCAGAGACTTATCCAAAAAAACCCTAAGAGAACCTACAGATTGGGAAGAAATATTTAGTAATGACATATCTGACAAGGGACTTATCTCTAGAATTTATCGAACACTCCAACACCTCAATAACAAAAAGACAAACAATCCAATTAAAAAATGGGCAGAAGACATGAATAGACACTTCACCAAGAGGATATTCAAGTGGCCAACAAACATATGAAGAAATGCTCACGATCATTAGCTGTTGTTGTTGTTGTTTGCCTGGAGTCAGACCCGACTCATAGCGACCCCTCCTGGGGTTTCTGAGGCAATGTCACTACGGAAGTAGATTGTCCCATCTTCCTTCCAGGAGTGACTGGTGGATTTGAACTGCCAGCCTTCTGTTTAGCAGTCTGGCGATGCCCAGACCTCTATGACTGCTGCTTGACAAAGCTCCAGCTGTCAAGAGTCTTGGG
>NW_006932816.1:2804-3793 GCF_000298275.1 Orycteropus afer afer
ATAACCAAACTATGGTACATACACACAATGAAATACTATGCAATGCTAAAGAATAATGTAGAATCTGCAAAACACCACATAACATGGATGAACTTAGAGGACATTATGGTGAGTGAAATAAGTCAATCACAAAAGGACAAATATTGTATTAGTTCATTATTGTAAAGTCAAGGAAAGGTTTATCTATGGAAGGAAATTTTCTTTGTTGGTTACCTGGGGTGGGAGAGGAGGGTAGGGAACACTGTTAGATAGATAGAGATAAGTATTGATTTAGGTGAAGAGAAGGGCAGTGTACCAAATGTGAGTGATCAGTATGGTGGCATTGAGGAAGAGAAAGACATAGAGAGGTACATTGGAGGTACAGACAACAAATATGAACCTTTTTGTACTGCATTGTCAGTGAAAACAAACAGGGGTAGACGGGTGGATAGATGGGTAGACAGATGGGTGGACAGGCAGAACTAGTGGGTATGTCTATGAAGTGGGGAGTGTATCCAAAAACATGTATAGGGTTGACAGACAATGGTTCTATAACTTTATGTGTATGATCAGAATTCCCAGGTGTATAGTAAAGCTGACAAGAGGCAAGGTGGTAGTCACTGCTTGGTCACAGCCAGATACCCAGAGGGACTGAGTAGTTGAACCTTTGGGCTCAGAACCATAGTCGCAGGGGACAACAAGCTCAATTGGCATAACATAGTATACAAAACATTGTTCCACCTCCTACTTTGGCGAGTAGTAACTGGGATCTTAAAAGCTTGCAAGCTGCCATCTAGTTGCAACAATGGGTCTCTCCTCATCTATAGCAAAGAAGAATGAAGAAAACCAAAAATTCATTGAAAGAATTAGTTCTAGAGACTGGTACACCATCTGATCTGCAGCCTATATGACTATGAGACCAGAAGAACTAGATGGTGCCCGGCTACCAATGTCAACCACTTGGAAGGGGATCTATATAGGAGATCCTGGATAGAGAGGGAGAACAATGT
>NW_006932817.1:0-2623 GCF_000298275.1 Orycteropus afer afer
TGTCCTGGAGGAAGTGCAGCCAGAAAGCTCCTTGGAAGCAAGAATGGCCAGACTTCGTCTCACCTATTTTGGTCATGTTGTAAGGAGGGACCATTCCCTGGAGAAGGATGTCATACTTGGTAGGGTGGAGGGTGGATGAAAGAGGGGGAGGCCTTCAACGAGATGGATTGATATGGTGGCTGCAATGATGAGCTCAAGTACAGCAGGGATTGTGGGGCTGGCGCAGGATCGGGCAGTGTTTCATTCTGCTGTGCATGGGCTCACTATGAGTAGGAAACGACTCGACAGCACTTAACAACAACAAAAACAACAATACATACATGCAGCTCTGATAACACAGTGCCTAAGACATCTGACTGCTAACCAGAACGTTGGTGGTTCAAATCCACCAGCCACTAGCCACTCTGCAGAAGCAAGATTGGGCAATCTACTTCCATAAAGATCTACCACCATGAAAACCCAATGGGGGTCACTATGAGTTGAAATCGACTTGATGGCAATGGGTTTGGGATATGTAAACAATAATTTAAAAAACCTCTGCCTTCAAGTTGATTCTGAGTCATAGAAACCCTATAGGACCAAGTAGAAATGCCGCACAGGCTTCCAACGTGGTAATCTTTATGAAATCAGACTGCCACATCTTTCTCCTGAAGAGTGGCTGGTGGAGCCCTGGTGGCACAATGATAGTGCCTGACTGCTCACTGAAAAGTTGGAGGTTTGAACACACCAATCATTTGTGGGAGAAAAGATCTGCAATATGCTCCCATAAAGATGGTTAATCATTGTTATGTGTGGTCAAGTCAGCCCTGACTCATAGCGACTTACGTACAGCAGATTGAAACCTGGTTCTGTGCTGTCCTCAAAATCATTGTTATACTTAAGCCCATCCTTGCAGCCACTGTGTCAATCCATCCCATTGAGGGCCTTCCACTTCTTTGCTGACCCTCTGTTTTACCAAACATGACATCTTTCTCCAGGGAATGGTCCCTTCTGACAACATGACCAAAGTAGGTGAGATGAAGTCTGGCCATTCTTGTTTCCAAGGAGCATTCCAGCTGCACTTCTTCCAGGACAGATTTATTTGCTCTTCTGGCTAGTACATGGTATTTTCAGGATTCTTTGTTAACACCACAATTCAAAGGCATCATTTCTTCTTTGATTTTCCTTATTCATTGTCCAGCTTTCACATGAATATGAGGTGATTGAAAACACCATAGCTTGGTCTGGTGTACCTTAGTCTTCAAAGTGACATCTCTGCTTCTTAACCCTTTAAGAGATCTTTCGCAGCAGATTTTCCCAGTGCAATACAATGTCTGATTTCCTGATTGCTGCTTCCATGGATGTTGCTGTGCATCCAAGTAAAATGAAATCCCTGACAATGTCAGTATTTACTCCATTTTTCATGATGCTGTTTATTGGTCCAGTTGTGAGAAGTTTTGTTTTCTTTATGTTGAGGTGTAATTCACATTGAAGACTGTAGTCTTTGATCTTCCAATAAGTGCTTCCAGTAAACTTCACTTTCAGGAACAAGGTTGTGTCATCTGCATATTGCAGGTTGTTAATTGCTTTTCCTCAAATTCTGATGCTGTATTCTTCTTCATAGGGTCTAGGTTCTCAGATTACTTGCTCAGCACACAGATTGAATAAGTGTGGTGAAAGTATACAATCTTGACATACACCTTTCCTGATTTTAAACCATGCAATATAGTCTTGTTCGGTTCAAATGACTGCCTCTTGGTGTATGGACAGGTTCCTCATGAGCACAATTAAGTGCTGTTGAATTCCCATTCTTTGCAATATTATCCATAATTTGATATGATCCACACAGTGGAATGCCTATGCATAGTCACTAGAACACAGGTAGACATCTTTCTGCTATTCTTTGTTTTCAGCTAAGATCTGTCTGACATCAGCAATGATATCCCTCATTCCATGTCCTCTTCTGAATACAGCTTGCATTTATGGAAGTTCCCTGTGAATATACTGCTGTAACCATTTTTGAATTATCATCAGCAAGATTTTTCTTGCATGTGATATTAATGATATTGTTCAATAATTTACACATTCTGTTGGATCACCTTTCTTTGGAATGGGCACAAGTATTGATCTCTTCCAGTCAGTTGGCCAGGTAACTGTTTTCCAAATTTCCAGCATAGTCTTGAGTCTCACAGCAACATGCCAGTCACCACAGTATGACAAACTGACAGATGAGTGGTGGCCCATAAAGATTACAGTCTAGAAAACCTCATGAGGCAGTTCTGCTTTGTTATATTTAGGTTGCTATGAGTTGGAATTGATTCATTGGTACACAACAACAACATATGTATACATATATACATAAATGTGTATACATAAATATATACATAAAGAGAAAATTGCTGTTATTATTGAAATTTTAACTTTTTTTTTCAGAATGTTACAATTTTTTATTAAGAGAACACATGAAGTGGCCATTAGTTGAAATTGACTATGGCAACTAACAACAACATTTCTATATTACTTGTGCACTTAACATAGTGACCCCTCCTTGGGTTTCTGAGGCAGTATCATTACAAAAGTAGATTGCCCAATCTTCCTTCCCAGGAGTGGCTGGTGGGTTTGAACCTCCAGCCTTCTGGTGAGC
>NW_006932817.1:3138-3602 GCF_000298275.1 Orycteropus afer afer
ATGGCTCTTTTCTACTCAGGTACTGGCATGCCATGGGTGCTGAAAAAAATATTTTGATTAGATTTAGCAATTATAAGAGGCACATCTCCCCACTTCCCCTGAGTAACTTTGCACTCTACCCACCCCCCAGCCCCTGGTAACCACTAATCTACATTTTGTCTCTATTCTATATATGTTCTAGATATATTATGTAAGTGGGATCATACAATATTTATTCTTGACTTCTTTCACTCTGTATAATTCTTTCAAGGTTCATTGATGCACTAGCATGTGTCAGAACCTATTTTTTAAAACGGCTGTATAATATTCCATTGCATGTGTATACCATATTTTTTTTATCCGTTCACCTGTTGATGGACACTGGGTTGTCTCTACCTTTTGGCTATTGGGAGTAGTACTTTAGTTGAACATTTATGCCCAAGGGTCTGAGTCCTTGCTTTCAGTTCTTTGGGTATATAACTAAG
>NW_006932818.1:0-674 GCF_000298275.1 Orycteropus afer afer
TGGGCAACTGCCACTACTCTTCTGTCAGTTTGTCATACTGTGGTGGCTTGCATGTTGCTGCGAGGCTGGAGGCTATGCCACTGATATGTCATATACTAGCAGGGTCATCCATGGTGGACAGACTTCAAGGGAGCTTCTAGACTAAGACAAACTGGGAAGAAGGATGGGACCATCTACTTCTGAAAAAACTGACTACTGAAAACTGTATGATATATTATGTTAAACACTGTCTGATATATTATTGGCAAACTTTACAAATAGACATGAAAAATTATATGATATTGTTCTGGAAGTTGAGCCCCTCAGGTTGAAAGGCACTCAAAATATGACTTGGGAAGAGCTGCCTCCTCAAAATAGAGTTGACCTTAATGACATGGATGGAGTAAAGCTTTCAGGACCTTCATTTGCTGATGGGCCACAAATCAAAATGGGGGTGGGGGGGTGGAAACAGCTGAAAATAGTCTTTAAAAATTAGAATGTGGAATGTATTAAGTATGAATCTAGAAAAATTGGAAGTTGTCAAAAATGAAATGGAATACATAAGGATCAAAATCCTAGGCATTAGTGAGCTGAAATGGACTGGTATTGGCCATTTTGAATCAGACAATCATATAGTCAACTGTGCCTGGAATGATAAATTGAAGAGGAATAGCATCACATTCATCGTCACAAAG
>NW_006932818.1:1919-2861 GCF_000298275.1 Orycteropus afer afer
AGAAACTTGTAAGACAGTTTCCTGGCCAACTGACTGAAAGAGATCCATATTGTTTGCATTCCAAAGAAAAATGATGCAACAGAATGAGGGAATTATCAACCAATAGCATTAATATCACACACAAGTAAAATTTTGCTGAAGATAATTCAAAATCATTTGCAGCAGTATATTGATAGGGAACTTCCAGAAGTTCAAGTTGGATTCAGAAGAGGATGTGGAATGACAGATAACATTGCTGATGTCAGGTAGATCTTGGCTGAAAGCAAAGAATACCAGAAAGATGTTTACCTGTGTTTTATTGGCTATGCAAAGGCATTTGACTGTGTTGATCAAAACAAATTATGGATAACATTGCAAAGAATTGAAATTCCAGAACACTTAACTGTGTTCATGAGGAACTTGTACATAGATGAAGAAGCTGTTGTTCAAACAGAACAAGGAGATACTACATAGTTTAAAATCAGGAAGGATATATGTTAGGCTTGTATCCTTTCACCATACTTATTCAATTTGTATGCTAAGCAAATAATATGAGAAGGTGGACTATATGAAGAAGAATGCTGCATCAGGATTAGAAGACTTATTAATCACTTGGGATATGCAGATGATATAACCTAGCTTCTGTTCTGGTTACCTAGTGCTGCTCTGACAAGAATATACCACAAATGGGATGTCCTTAACAAACAGGAGTTTATTCTCTTACAATTTGGAGGCTTTAAGTCCAAGTTCAAAATGCCAGGCTCTAGGGGCTGGATGAAAGCCCCTCAGCCTTGGGCTTTAGCTCTGCCTGCAGCTCCCAGCCACTGAAGCTAGAGGCTTTTCTCCACTCAGACAGCTGCTGGCTGCTGAGGCTGCCAAGCTCAAGGTTGACAAGTAACAAGGCACAGTCCCTATACTACCAAATCACATGTCAGGCCATTAATTCAAGTCCTTTGTAAGTCC
>NW_006932818.1:2965-3553 GCF_000298275.1 Orycteropus afer afer
TTGAAGCACTTACTGATGAAGATCAAAGACCACAGTCTTCAGTATGGATTATGCCTCAGCATAGAGAAAATGAAAATCCTTACAAATGGACCAATGAGAAACATGATAATCCAACCCACTGCCATTGAGTTGATTCTAACTCATAGTGACTCCCATTAGGTTTCTAAGGTGGTAAATCTTTATGCAAGTAGATTGCCCCATTTTCCTTCTGTGGAATAGCTGGTGGGTTTGAACCACCAACCTTCTGGCTAGCAGTCAAATGCCTTAGGCACTGCACCACCAGAACTCCTTAACATCATGATAGGTGGATAAAAGACTGAAGTTGTCAGGGATTTCGTTTTTACTTAGATCCATAATCAGTGTCCATGGAAGCAGCAGTCAAGAAATCAGACATTGTATTGCACCGGGCACATCTGCTGCAAACAACCTCTTTAAAGTGTCAAGAAGCAAAAATATCACTTTGAAGACTAAAGTATGCCTAACCCAAGCCATGGTATTTTCAGTAGCCTGACATGCATGTAAAAACTGGACGATGAATAAGGAAGACCGAAGAAGAGTTGATGCCTTTGAATTGTGGTGTTGGTGAAG
>NW_006932819.1:0-1416 GCF_000298275.1 Orycteropus afer afer
TTGGTTTCTGGGTTATATCATCATGTGTGTTAATGGTCAGTTGTTGTTAGCTGTTGTTGCTTCTCTGTCCAAAGGGCTCCCTTTAGCATCTCTTGTAAGGTTGGTCTGGTTTTAACATATTCCCTTAATTTCTGCTTATCTGGCAATGTCCAAATTTCACCATCATATTTGAGGGACAATTTTGCTGGGTACATAATTCTTGGTTGGAAATTTTTCTTTTTTAAGTATTTTATGTATACCATACCACTGTCTTCTCACCTGCATGGTTTTTGGTGAGAAATCCAACCGTAGTCTTATTTGTTGCCCCTTGTAGGTAACTTTCTGTTTTTCCTATGCTGCTCTCATGATTCTTTCTTTGTCTTTGGTTTTGGTGAATTTGATGATGATATGTCTTTGTGTTTTTCCTTTGGTGTCTATCCTGTTTGGGGTTCTTTGGACCTCCTGAATGGATATATTCTCATCATTCATCATATCAGGGAAGTTCTATTCCAACAATTCTTGGACAATTTTCTCAGTGGTTTCATTTTTCTCTTCCTGTTCTGGAATTCCAATGACATGTAGGATATTCCTTTTGGTGGTATCCCACATGAACCTTAGGCTTTCTTCATTTTGTTTTGATCTTTTTTCTGATTGATCCCATTCCAGAGAAGTATTCAGGTATTTGTCTTCGGTGTCATTAATTCTGTCTTCCATTGCATCAATTCTACTCCTTTGCCCTTTCAATGTGTTATCTATTTTTGACAATTTAGTATTAATCTTATGGATTTCTTATCTGTAGATTTAGAATAATATCTAATTTTTCATTTATTTTGTCATTTTATTCTTGTATTTTCTTCCAAGATTCTTCTAGGGTTTTGTCTGTGTTTCCCTTGGTCTGTCTCTCAAACCTTTGAAGATACCTAATATAATTCTTTTGAATTCCTTATCAGGGAGTTCCAATGCTGTGTCTTCCTCAGGGATGTGTTTTGGGTCTGTATCCTGGTCCCTTATTTCTCCTGCTTTATCTAGCTTCTTTGTGTGGATGGTGATGCTCTGTTGTCTCCGAGGCATTGTGACATTTTTGTGTTTATATTTAATTGGTGATTATATGTTGGAGTGAGACAAACTTGTCTGTCAGTTTGTCCTACCATGGTGATGTGTTGATGTAAGTTTTGAGGCTGAGCCACTGGTGTTTCAAATCCAGCAGGATGCACATGGTGTACAGGTATCAGCCCAGCTTACAGACTGAGACACACTAGGAAGAAGGAAGATGCTGTCCATTTCTCAAAGAGTTGGCCAGGGAAAACTTTATGAATAGCAAAGAAACACTATTCGATACATTACTGCACAACATTATGAATAGTCCGGTTAGGTTAGAAGGCTCTCAAAATAGGACTGGGAAAGAGCTGCATCATCACAGTAAACCCAGCCTTACTC
>NW_006932819.1:2581-3461 GCF_000298275.1 Orycteropus afer afer
AAGCCTCGAGTTGCAGTACTGAGAGATTCTATGGGCAAAATATTGAATGATGCAGGAAACATCAAGAGAAGATGGCAGGAATACACAGAGTCACTTTACCAAAAAGAATTGGTGGATCTTTATCCATTTCAGGAAGTGACATATGATCTAGAACCAATGGTACTGAAGGAGGACTTCAAAGCTGCAATGAAAGAATTGGCGAAGAACAAGGCTCTGGGAATTGATGGAATACCCATTGAGATATTTCAACAAATGGATACCCCATTGGAGGCACTCACTTGGTTATGCCAAGAGATTTGTAAAACAGCTACCTGGCCAACTGATTGGAAGAGATCCATATTTGTACCCATTCCAAAGAAAGGTGATCCCACAGAATGTGGAAATTATAAGACAATATCATTAATATCACACATAAGTAAGATCTTATTGAAGATAATTCAAAAACGTTTGCAGCAGTATATTGACAGAGAACTTCCAGAAGAGGACGTGGAATAGGGGATATCATAGCTGTTGTCAGATGGATCTTGGCTCAAGGCAAAGAATACCAGAAAGATGTTTACTTATGTTTTATTGACTAAGCAAAGGCGTTTGATTGTGTGGATCATGACATGTTGTGGATAACATTGAGAAGAATGGGAATTCCCAAACACTTGATTGTACTCATGAGGAACCTGTACCTTGACCAGCAGGCTGTTGTTCGAATGGAACAAGGGGACACTACATGGTTTAAAATGAAGAAGGCAGTGTGTCAGGGTTGTATCCTTTCTCCACACATATTCAATCTTTATGCTGAGCAAATAATCCGAGAAGCTGGACTATATGAAGAAAAACTTGGCATCAGGATTGGAGGAAGAATCATTAACAACCTGAGATACACAGA
>NW_006932820.1:0-1107 GCF_000298275.1 Orycteropus afer afer
AATACAGGTTGGGAACATTATA
Organism: Orycteropus afer afer; assembly: GCF_000298275.1. Taxonomy (NCBI): domain Eukaryota; kingdom Metazoa; phylum Chordata; class Mammalia; order Tubulidentata; family Orycteropodidae; genus Orycteropus; species Orycteropus afer. The sequence goes on from NW_006932820.1 coordinate 23, forward strand.
ACATCATCTCAAAAAACACCAGTTTCCCTTACATCTTTTGTCAACTTTTATTTGTTCAGTTAATTTGAATTCTAATCCAGCCCTTCAAACTCTCACTATTTTAATAATCTCATCATTGATAAGAACAAAATATCAGTCTACCCTTTTGAAAGGCCAGTTGAAATGTTGCGACCTACAAAATCACACTATTTTCTTGCTTTTGTGTTTCTGACATTTCTTGTAAAGTCTTTATTATTTCTTCATGAACTTCTTTATCTGGCGAAATCTCCTCTTCTTATGATATTATGATTTAAGTCTACATTTGTTTTTGTGTCAACTTTCATGCCATGATTTTCATCTATAACATAAATATCCCCCCAAATACATGTGCACCCTTTCCATGTCAATCCAGTATAGTTTATTTCATTGTTTTTAAGTAAGAATCTCTACTTTCTGATTTTATTTACTCATAACATCTCTTTTTTTTCTTTTATAGAGTTTTTTTTTTCCTCTACACTTTTCCTACTCCAACTGAAAACTTAGGAAACATTGTTATAACTTCTAGCTAATAAAAAATGTAGAAACTGGCAAATGACAGCAATCTTAAGTTTTTCTCTACTAAGGAGGTCACAATTATTACTCTCTGTGGTAAACTATTACTTAGGTGACCCCCAATGAACCACATCTCCTGATATTCACACCCTTGTATAGTTCCTGTCCATACTGACTTCGGCCTTGGCCATGGAATTACTTTTGGCCAATGGGACATGAACAATGCAAGTGGACGGTTGTTAAGTGCTTGCATATTGAGGCTTGTTTTCTTGGAATCCTTGCTCTTGGAAACTAGTTGCTTTGTGAGAAAGTCCAAGCAGCCACATGGAAAGCCCACGAGAGGGAAAACAAAGATCTGACCAGCAACCCTAGTTGAGGTCCTAGCTGGCAGACAGCACTAACTAGCCAGCCATGTGAGTGAGCCATCTTGGCGGTTGTTCCTCCAGCCCCAGTTGAACTGTCCCAGCTGACACTGTGTGGAGCTAAGACAAATTGAACCTGCTGAATACTGACCATATAGCAGAAATGTGAGCAAATAAATGATTGCTATTGTT
>NW_006932820.1:2407-3497 GCF_000298275.1 Orycteropus afer afer
CTGGTGGCTCAAACCCACCAGCCACTCCTTGAAAGGGAGACTGGGCAATCTACTTCCATAGAGGTATTGCCTCGGAAACCCAAGGAGGGGTCGCTATGAATTGGAACTGACTCGACGGCAGTGAGTTTTGTTTTTAGTTTTATTCTTAACTCTGAAAAGCAGGAAAAATAATTTTAACCATTCTACTGACAAACTTTTTTAGATGAGTCCTATTTTTTAGACTTTTCACAAGGAAGCTTCTAGCTGCATGTTTGAAAGCATCTGAGTGCCTTTATTTAGTCTAAATATGTATTTTAGAGCCATAGCTAATGAGCCTTTTCATTTGTAGCCATTTAAATTATCTGTGCTGTCAAAATTTTAAAGTAAAGTATATCCCTCACAATCTATTACAGTATGTAGGAAAGATTTGTGATGCAGCTTTGAGTTGTCTCTGCCCATGGAAATTTTTAATCCTGCATGAATTTTGAAAGAGACCACTCACCAGGGCGTGTTAGGATCACTATTATATGGTAAATCTTCAAAGAAGTTTTATGTTAGGATCTTTATTGTCAAGCTAGCCAAGTTCTCCATGTGCATGTATATCAGTTTATTGACAGAACTTGATAAGTATTTTATTTCCCTCTCTTTCCATCCCTTCCTCATTCCCTCTTTCTTCTTTCTTTCCTACTTTCCTTCTCTTTCCCTGTCTTCTATCATCTTGAGGTTTGCATCATTTTCCTTGCCTAAGGCATTTGATTGCTAACCAGAAGCCTGGTGGTTCAAACTCACAGCCACTCCTCGGAAGAAAGATTGGGCAATCTACTTCTGTAGTGATACTGCCTCGGAAACCCAACGAGGGGTCGCTATGAGTTGGATCCGATTTGATGGCAGGGAGTTTGGTTTTATTTTTTTGATACTTTGTGTGTGTATGTGTATATGTGATCATAGAAGAAGTGACAATGAAAATCACCCACGTAATCTTTGAACTTTACCCTGTGAATGGTGTATTAACTTCTTAGGGCTGCTGTAACAAAGTACCACAAACTAGGTAGTTTCTAAACAACAGAATGTTATGGTTTCCAAGTTCTGGGATCTAGTAGTCTGGATTCAC
>NW_006932821.1:0-1061 GCF_000298275.1 Orycteropus afer afer
TTAAAGAGCTTTCTTTTTCTTTTTACAGATTCATTGATTTAGACATGCCATTCAGAATGTATAAGGTACTGTGGAAGGAATAACTGATGGCATTGCTAATATTTATAGTGAGTGTTATTTTAAGCGGAATAATTAAATGTTGTATAAAAATTACTGCCAGTGGTTTGACCCATAGAACTAACATGTTACCAGCAAAACAGCTCATGTTATATTAATGACACCTATTTTGTCAATGGACTTGAGCCTCCACTTTAAAGTCTTCTTAATTATGAAACAACCAAGTAGTTCCTCTAATATGGGCCTACTCCATACTAAGGATGACTGTTTTAAGATGACATGCCAGTTGCTAAAACTAGGCATGGTGGAGACAATGGATACCATCCAAGGGGTAATAAAAATGAAGTAGTCTATCCAGAATAAAGCACACCAACCTAAGTGTGATCAAAGATTTTAAATAATATCCATGATCAAGAAGATGGAATGCATGACAGCTTAAAATCAGAGGCATTGATGTTTGTAAACAGAACAGCCTAAAAGCAGTGAGTTAACCCCATTTTGAAGTCCTGATGTCAGTCTAGAAACCCTATTGAATATTAAAACTCCTTTTTCTAATATCATTTCCTCTAACCTTGATGCTGACCATATACTCTAAAGGAGACATTCTTTTCCTCTGAAGTCTGGCAGGTGCAGGAAAACAATTGATTTCCAGAGACTCTTTCTGCTATGGGCAACCAGATGCAAAATGTGATAAATTATACATGAAGGGTCTTGATGCATAAATTATTGATAAATATTTACTGTGGACCCTCAGAAACAGGTATCATTGAGAAAACAATTTTTATAGCAGGTTACTTGAAAATTCCATCCTGTCATTGTCATGTGACCATCCTGTAATAAATTGAAGAGCACATGCTTGCAATTGTGTGCCCTTAACCAATCATGTAAAACCATGTATATGTTGGGATTTTCAAAATGGAGTCTCGTCAGTAGTCACCACACTAATTCCCTCTAGCATCTTAGTGCCTGAAAAACTAGGTACAGCAGTTTGAATTAGGGATTCT
>NW_006932821.1:2652-3466 GCF_000298275.1 Orycteropus afer afer
TATTTGTCCAAGAAGCTCACAGAGTCCACACAAGATAGATCTCAAGAGAAAAACACCGAGGCATATTATAATCAAACTCCAAAACCAAAGACAAAGAAAAAATTCTGAGAGCTTCCCAGATCAAAAGAAATATTACTTATAATAATCATACAGTTAGGCTGAGCTCCAATTATTCAGCAGAAACCATGAAGGCAAGAAGACAATGGAACAGCATATATGAAACACTGAAGGAAAAGAACTTCCAACCAAGAATACTATATCCAGCCAAATTATCCATCAAATATGAAGGTGAAATAAAGGCATTCCCAGACAAACAGAAATTGAGGGATTTTGTGAAAACCAGACAAACCCTACAAGAAATACTTAAGGAAGTCCTTCCAATAGAGAACCCACAACAGAGATAAACAAAATCTGGATATGTGGCATCAACACTAAAACCAAATCAGAAATAGAAACTCAAAATAAAACCATAAAACATTGTACACTAAAAACAAAAGAAGTCAATCAGCACATGACAACAACAACTAACCTATTAGAGGGAATAAAACTAGGTACAAACTTCCAAATGGAGAGGAAAACAGGATGATTTCTTCACAGAACGCACTGTTCTGAAAATGAAAAGACAAGAATGTACTCCAAGGTAACCACAGAGAAAATTACAATACCCATAAGCAAATCCAGAAGGAAGGAAAGCATATGGGTTTAATAAGCACAAAACCAACAATAAAGAAGAAAAGAGAGGAAGCATTTGGCAACAAATTGAACTCAGCACAGAAAAGTATATGGATCAAGGAAATGCTAACAATACAAAACA
>NW_006932822.1:0-495 GCF_000298275.1 Orycteropus afer afer
ATTATCTTCTGTGTCTGTGTTAATTGGTTTCCCTTTTCTTTGTTGAAGAGGGTCTGTGCAGTCTTTCTGCCTAGTCCGCCATCTTGCCGGAACCCAAAATCTTTCAATATTGCAACTCGAGTCTTGAATTTTTTCTTCAGTTCTTTCAGCTTGAGAAATGCTGAGCATGTTCATCCCTTTTGTTTTTCTAACTCCAGGTCTTTTCACATTTCATAATACCAATTGGCTTTGCCTTCTCGAGCTGCTCTTTGAAATATGTTCAGCTCTTTTATCCTGTCATTTCTTCCATTTACTTTACCTACTCTTTGTTCAAGGGAAAGTTTCAGAGTCTCTTCTGACATCCATTTTGGTTTGTTCTTCCTTTCTTGTAATTTTAATGTCCTTTTGCTTTCTTCATGGACAATGTTCTTGATGTCATCCCACAATTCTTCTGGTTTTCTGTCATTGGTGTTCAATACATCAAATCTATTATTTAGATTGTCTGTAAATTCAGGA
>NW_006932822.1:3155-4343 GCF_000298275.1 Orycteropus afer afer
GGGCTCCTGAGACACGCATTGCTGGGAAAGAGATGCAAGAGACATGCATTGCTGAGTGAGACACCAAGGGACCAGCACTGCTGGGAAAGAGACTGTGAGACACTATTGGCTGAGGGACAGTGGGCTGGGAGAAAGGCTGAGCATTTTTCCTGAACTCAAATTGTAGCCTGTGGTGCTTCCCTAATAAACCCCACAATCTGTGAGCTCTGTGTGGCCACTGCAGTGAATTATCGAACCCAGGAGAGGTGGTGGGTGCTTTGGGAGGAACAGATGGAGAAAGAGCTGGAGGTAGGCAGCATGTCTGGCCTTGCAGTAATAGGCCTTGCACTATTGATGGTGATTCTGTTTTCCTCTTGTGGGATTAGAGGAGGTCAGAACATGTGGCCTCCTTGATGTTTTTGCACATAGTGTCTAAGGTATTTGACTGCTAACCAGAAGGCTGGCAGTTCAAACCCACCAGCCACTCCTTCCAAGGATTGGGCAATCTACTTCCTTAGAGATACCACCTTGGAAACCCAAGGAAGGGTCACTGTGAGTTGGATCTGACTCTGGGGCAGTGAGTTTGGATTTTTGTTTTGGTTCATCGCAGCACTATTCACAATAGCACAGAGAAGAAAACAACCTAAAAGCCCATCAACCAAGGAATGAATAAATAAACTGTGGTATATACACACAATGCAATATTATGCAACCCTAAAGAATAGTGTAGAATCTTCAAAATACCATATAACATGGATGTACTTGGAGGACGTTATGTTGAGTGAAAAAAGTTAATCACAGAAGGACAACTATTGTATTAGCCCACTACTTTAAAAAGTCAAGGAAAGGTATATACATGGAAGGAAACTGTCTTTGTTGTTTACCAGGGATGGGTGGTGAGGGGAAGGAAAATTCCTAGATAGGTTGAATATATATATATAGACAGATATAGATATAGATATAGATAGGAGTTCTGGTAGCATAGTGCCTAAGGCCTTGACTGCTAACCGGAAGGCTGGTGGTTCAAACCTACCAGCCACTCCTAGGAAGGAAGGTTGGGCAATCTACTTCCATGTGGTGATACCACCTCGGAAACCCAAAGAGGGGTCACTATGAGTTGGGTCCCACTTGACAACACATAACAACAACAAATATATATATATATGTGTGTGTGTGTGTGTGTGTGTATATATATATATAATATATATA
>NW_006932823.1:0-1159 GCF_000298275.1 Orycteropus afer afer
TGGACTCAGGGAAGAGGTAGCTATGGGGAGGAAGTGGAAGGGGAGCTGTTGAGTGATGTCTTTGCCTGGTTTTGGTATCAAGGTTATGCTTGCTTCATGAAATGAGTTAGGGAGGATTCCATCCTTTTCTATGTTTTGGAATACTTTGAGTAGGATTGGGATCAGTTCTTCTCTAAATGTTTTGTAGAATTCTCCAGTGAAACCATCTTGGCCAGGTCTTTTTTTAGTTGGTAATTTTTTGATGACTTGTTCAGTTTCTTCTTTTGTGATGGGCCTGTTCACCTTTTCCATATCAATCTGTGTTAGTTTAGGTAAGTGTGTGTTTCTAGAAATTTGTCCATTTCTTCCAGGTTTTCAAATTTGTTGGAGTACAGTTCTTCGTATTATCCTGATACTATCCTTTTGATTTCAGTTGGTTCTGTTGTGATGTCATTCATTTTGTTTCTTACTCGTGTTATTTGTATCCTCTCCCTCTTTTCCTTTGTTAAATTTGCCAATGGTTTGTCAGTTTTATTGATCTTTTCAAAAAACCAACTTCTGGTCTTGTTGATTTTTTTTCTATTGCCCTTCTGTTTTCTGATTCATTGATTTCTGCTCGAATCTTGATTATTTCCTTTCTTCTGGTGATTGTAGGCTTTCCTTCCTGTTGTTTTTCTAATTGTTGGAGATGTTGGTTTAAAGTGTTGATTTTGGGTCTTTCTTCTTTTTTGATGTGTGCATTTATGGCTATAAATTGGCCTCTGATCACTGCTTTTGCTGTGGCCCAAAGATTTGGGTATGTTTTGTTTTCATTTTTGTTTGATTCAAGGAATTTTTTCATTTTAATTTTGATTTCTTCTCTTACCCAGTCTTGCTCAAGGAGAGTGTTGTTCAGTTTCCATGTGTTTACTCTTTTTCTATTGATCTTCCTATTGTTGTTTTCTAGATTGATAGCATTATGATCTGAGAAGATGCTTTGCAGTATTGCAGTATTTTTGAATTTATTAAGGCTTGCTTTATGGCCTAACATATGGTCTATCCTGGAAATGTTCCATGTGCACTGGAGAAGAATGTATATTGTGCTGCTGTTGGGTGAAGTACTCTGTAGATGTCTATAAGGCCAAGTTGGTGGATTGTATTGTTTAGCTCTTCTGCATCTTTGTTGAGTTTCTTTCCAGTT
>NW_006932823.1:3099-3711 GCF_000298275.1 Orycteropus afer afer
TCTCTCAATCCTTTGAAGATAGCTAGATATAACTCTTTTGAGTTCCTTATCAGAGAGTTCCAATGCTACTGTTTCTTCTGGGATGTATTCTGGGTCTGTATCCTGCTCCTTGTTTCTACCACTTTATCCTACTTCTTTGTGTGGACTGTGATGGTCTGTTGTCTCCGAGGCATCATAGCATTGTTGTATTTAGATCTCTTTTAACTGTTTGTGAAGAGCAGCCAAGGGTGATTCAGGCTCTTCTTGGTGGTTTTTTAATTGTTGGCCCATTGGTGGGGAAGGAGGTAGGGCCTCTCAGTAAGTGAAGTTGCAGGCGGTGCGGGTGTAGTTAGTTGTGTCTTATGGGGACTGTTGCTGTCTCCCACTCAGTTGGACAAAAATTATAATTGAATAACCATCAAAAGACTAAAAGCACATGGACAGAAAATACACCATCTAATCACACATGAACAATAACCCAAAAAGGGAAAAAGAAGAAGAAGAAAACCTGCAGTATCTGGGGATATGGCACTAAGAGACAAAAGGTGAAGAAGGAAGATAATGAAAAAAATGGGAAAAATGCAAAAAGAAAAACAAGGAACAGAGTTAACCATGAGAAAAAAGAATTTAAAA
>NW_006932824.1:0-482 GCF_000298275.1 Orycteropus afer afer
CCTAGGTGTCCATCAACTGAGGAATGGATAACCAAACTATGGTACATACACACAATGGAATACTATGCAATGGTAAAGAATAATGTAGAATCTGCTAAACACCACATAATGTGGATGAACTTAGAGGACAGTATGCTGAGTGAAATAAGTCAATCACAAAAGGACAACTATTGTATTAGTCTGTTATTGTAAAAGTTAAGGAAAGGTTTATCTATAGAAGGAAATTTTCTTTGTTGGTTACTAGGGGTGGAAGGGGAGGGGAGGGAATGCTGTTAGATAGATAGAGGTAAGTATTGATTTGGGTGAAGAGAAGGGTAATGTACCAAATGTGAGTGACTAATATAGCACCATGAGGATGAGAAAGACATAGAGAGGTATGTGGGAGGTACAGACAACAAATATGAACCCTTTTGCACATACAGTACTGCTTTGTCAGTGAAGGCAAGCATGGGTATATGGGTGGATAGATGGGTGGACAGGCT
>NW_006932824.1:582-1914 GCF_000298275.1 Orycteropus afer afer
AAAAAAAAGAAGACATCTTTGCTCTTCAGCATTTGAAAGAGGTCCTTTGCAGCTGATTTGTTCAGTGCTATATGTCATCTGATGTCCTGACAGCTGCATCTACTGGCATTGATTGTAGAACTAAGCAATGTGAAGTTTTTGACAACTTCAATCTTTTCTCCATTCATCATGATGTTGCTTATAGGTCCAGCTGTAAGGATTTTTGTTTTCTTTATATTGAGATGTAATCCATACTGCAGACTGTATTCTTCAATCTTCATCAGTAAGTGCTTCAATTCATCCTCATTTTCAGCAAGCAAAGTTGTGTTTTCTGTGTATTGCATGCTGTTAATGATTCTTCCTCCAATCCTGATGCCACATGCTTCCTCATATAGTCCAATTTCTCAGATTATTTGCTAAGCATACAAATTGAATAAGTATGGTGAAAGGATACGACCCTGACACACTCCCCTCTTGATTTTAAACCATGCTGTGTCCCCTTGTTCTGTTCAAACAACAGCCAATGGTCTATGTACAGGTTCCTCATGAATACAGTTTTGGAATTCCTTTTCTTCTCAATGTTATCTATAATTTGTTATGATCCTCACAATCAAATGCTTTTGCATAGTCAATGAAGCACAAGTAAATGTCTTTCTGGTATTCTTTGCTTTTAGCCAAGATCCATCTAACATCAGCTATGATATCCCTCTTTCCACATGTTCTTCTGAATCCAGCTTGCTCTCTGGAAGTTTTCTGTCAATATACTGCTGCAACCATTTTTGAATTATCTTCAGTAAGATTTTACTTGCATGCAATATTAATGATATTTTTTAATAATTTTCGCATTCTGTGGGATCACCATTCTTTGGAATGGCTACGAACATGGATCTCTTCCAGTCAGTTGACCAGGTAGCTGTCTTCCAGACCTCTTGGCATAGCCAAGTGAGTGTCTCCAGCAGGACATCCATTTGTTGAAACATCTCAATGGATATTCCATCAATTCCTGGAGCCTTGTTTTTGCCACTTCCTTCAGTGTAGCTTTGACTTCTCCCTTTAATACCATTGGTTCTTGATCATATGCCACCTCCTGAAATGATGATGATCAACCTGTTCTTTATAGTACAGTGACTCAGTGTATTCCTTCCATTTTCTTTTGATGCTTCCTGCATCATTCAATATTTTGCCCATAGAATCTTTCAATATTGCGACTCAAGGCTTAAAATTTTTCCTTAGTTCTTTCATCTTGATAAATGCCAAGCGTCTTCTTTCCTTTTGGTTCTAACTCCAGGTCTTTGCACATTTCATTATAGTAATTGGCTTTGACTGCTCGAGCTGCTCTTTGAAATCTTCTGT
>NW_006932824.1:3449-7437 GCF_000298275.1 Orycteropus afer afer
GGAGGAAGTGGGAGGGGAGCTGTTGTATTGTGGTAAACTGTGGTCAATGTCATGAGACAAAGTATATGTAAACTGCTGTATGGAAAGTGAATTGGCTCTGTAAATCTTCACCCAAATCACAATTAAAAAAAAAAAAAGAGAGAGAAAAAAAATAATAATAATCTTAGAACTAAAAAACAAAACAAACAAACAAACAAAAAAGAGTGATAGGATTCTGAGTGGCTTATTCTCATCAACCTAACATTAGCAATAGGCAATTTACCAAAACAACAATTTACTAATTCTCTCTGAGAGATATAACTGCCAAAATTTCATCTGCCAAGTCAAATACCTTCTCCCTAAATAGCCCTGGAGACCTGCTAAGAATAATAATTAAAGTTAGCATTTGTGAACAATTTCCATGTACTTAAAAATTTTATACATCAGCTTCTTCTTTGTTTTTTTCCCCCCTTCTTTGCTGAGATCCCCTTTCCATCTGCATTACTGTTGTTAGTGGCTTTTGAGCTGGCTCCAACTCATGGTGACCTTATGTATGTTGCTGTTGTTACGTGCCATCCAGTTGGACCCAACTCATAGTGACCCGTTCTTGGGTTTCCCAGGTGGTATCAGTATGGAAATAGATTGCCCAACCTTCCTTCTGAGGAGTGGCTGGTGGGTTTGAACCACCAGTCTTCTGGTTATCAGTCAAGCGCCTTAGGCACTACACCACCAGAGTTCCTGACCTTTCGTATAACAATACAAAATGTTGCCTCATTCTGTGTCATCTTCATGATCATTTTCAACTGTACCCACTCCATTTTATCAGTAATTCTTCCTTGGCACCATGTGTGGTATTTAGAGTTCTGTGTCAACTTGGCTGGGCTGTGGTTTTGAATAGCATGGCAGTTGGATGTAGTTATTCCCCATGATGAAATTAGATGTGGTATAACCAATTCTGTGGTAGAATCTGCTGTGAGACATTAATCAATGAGAGGGGAGTTGCCTTCAGGGTGTGGCCTGCTTCCATGTAAATGGAGAAACTTTGAAAATGTCTCTAGATTTTTGGCATATTTGGATCCTGTGTTTGGCCAAGTCTTCATCTCCAGTGCCTGGACTTGAATCATTGGCCTGCCATGTTGCCTGCTGATCTTGGGATTGTGACATTTTCCTTACTGACCTTGGCATTCATCAGCCCTAACAGCCAGCACCTGATTGAGTTAGGAGACACTTCCATTACTAGTGGACCTGTAATAAGAGGCAGAGCTGAAGCCCAAGGTCAGGGGCATTTACCTAGCTCCTATAGCCAGCACTCAGAATTTGGACTTCTAGCCTCCTAAAGTGTAAAAGAATAAAATTCTTATTTGTTAAGGCTCTTACAGTACTTACAGTATTTCTATTATAGAAGAACTAGAGAACTAAGATACCATGTTACAAGTTCATTTGCTAGTTTATTCACTTTAGTCATCATTACAATTGGTGTTTCCTTGCTAGATTTGAGAAAAGTTGGGGTGGAGGGTAGAGAACACAATCAATTAAGACTTGAGAAGAACATGTTTCTGTACCATGTACACATGTCATGTTCTCCCCTTGCAGATCATTAACTCCATCCAATTTATCTTGATTCTTATTCACTTCTATTTCAGAGAGAGGCAATTTTGAATCATGCCATAAAATTGTAGGTGCTACTTCAATTTAGACATTTCCTCAGTGGCTGTGGAAAACAATCAATGGATTTTCTACTCCTGACATCAGAATAGAGTGAAACCTGTGAGAGCCAGAACTCTATGGGACTACCTTGTTTTTCTGCATTGTGCAAGCTTTCTGTCTTTCACAGGGTGCAGTCTTACCACTATTCTGTTGCTTGTTTTGGTGGGAAATGTTCATGTTTTCCTTCTCTGACAAGTTTCCATCTTACACAGTTTCTGGCTTTCACAGGTTTTACTGAAAATGTTTTTGAACAATTTAAGTGCTGTCCATCTGCAAAGATTTTCTTGATACTGTTTTTGGCATGTCCAATAAACTAAGATCAGACAATCTGGTTCATTATTAAAAGCAAAAAAAAAAAAAAAAAAGGAATCTCTTGTGTAACTAGGCATAGTTCTAACAGCAAAGAAACAATGTGTGTTAGCCATTTCTTCTAGCAGGCAGACAATCATATCAGAAACATACATTGAATTGTCTAATGAGGCTTTTCTGCCCTTAATTTCTGTGAAAAGATAGTCAATATCATTAATACATTGAAGAAATGTTTTGTGGTTTTTATGAATGCTTATGAATATTTCATAAAGTGATTAAAATTGTTAATCATGCTCCCAATTAATTTCAAATAATGCTTAGAACACACATGTAAATAACAAGTAATTATAATGTTTTATTGTGTGTCATTTATACAACTTAGACTATTAAAATTATGTGTCTTATGTGATACATTTCTTAGGGCTCCATGTAATTTTTTAACGAAAAAAATTCATTTTACTCTGACTGAGCCTACATTAATCTTGAAACTCTTTTGAGAAAGATTTGATGGGGAAAAGGACGCATTTGTAAGTATAAAGTCTGCCTCATCTATGAAGTATCATTACCAAAGTTCTAGATTTTTGTCCTCCATCGATCTAGTCAGCACCAAATTTCTCTAACCAAGAAAGCTATCATTTGAGGAATTAGAGACAGAATTAGTTCTACTCTTTTTTTTTTTTCCTTTCCTGATACTTTGACTTTTCATTACACATGATTACTACATGGGAAGAAAAAGGAAGCTAAATTCGGTGATAGGAGTCCCTAGGTGGCGCAAGTTAAGTACCCTGGGTGGTTAAGCACTTAATTACTAGGCAAAAGATTGGTAGTTTGAACCCACCAAGGTGCACCTTGAAAAATAGGCCTGGTGATCTGCATCCAAAAGGAAAACCTGTGGAGTTCTATTCTCCATACTTGGGATTGCAAGGAGTTGGAATTGACTCAACAGCAACTAACAACAAAATATTTGGAGGTAAGTTAGAATAATTAACAGTGCAGAGTCAAGAAGGTCTAGCTTGACAGAATCCTGCCTGTCTAGCATTGTGGTACTGGGGAAATTGCTTTACCTCTTTAAATTTCAGGTCCTTTACCTATAAAGTTTTGAAGATGAAAAACCTCCTTGACTACCATGTAGGATTTTTTTTTTTTTTTTTTTTTATGTTTCCACATATTAAAACCATTTTGTAAAATGCTCCTTCAATTACCCCACTGGACTACCAAATAAATATGTGCTTTGGAGCAAATCACTTCATTTCTATTTCTCTTGGTCTCAGTTCCCTAACATGAAATGAGTGAATTTAAGCTCCAAAAGAAGAAAACAAATTTATTTTCTGGTAACCTATTTACATGTTACTGGAATTTTCCTCAAATCACAATTTATGGGTTGTTTATTACGAATTCAGACGGTGCATACCTTGGAGACAAACGTTATTGTTGTTGTTATTAGGTGCCATTGAGTGGACTCCGACTCATAGTGACCCTATGAACAACAGAATGAGACAATGTCCTCTCGTGTGCCATTCTCATAATCATTGCTATGTTTGAGCCCACTGTGCCAATCTATCTGAGAGTCTTCTTTTTTGTTGCTCGCCCTCTACTTAAAGAGAAATAAGGAATGAGAAGGGTGGTCCAAATGTCATGGTGAATGCTGTGGCCTTTGTACATCATGATATCTGGTAGGGATTTCTAGTGGTGTAGTGTGTAAGGCATTTGACTGCTAACCAGAAAGCTCGTGGTTCAAACCCACCAGCCACTCCTCAGAAGAAAGAGTGGGCAGTCTATTTCCATAGTGATACTGCCTCGGAAACCCAAGGAGGGGTTGCTATGCGTCAGATTCAACCCAACAGTGGTGGGTTTGGGTTTTATTTTTGGTGGGGATTTGTGTGCTTGAATATTCCCCCAAACAGCAGATTGGATAAGAAAACGCAACCCATCCATATGCTGCCTACAAGAGACACACCTTAGAGATAATGACAAAAACAGACTAAAAATCAAA
>NW_006932824.1:7537-13638 GCF_000298275.1 Orycteropus afer afer
GAGCTGCTCTTTGAAATCTTCTGTTCAGCTCTTTTATCTTGTTATTTTTTTCCATTTGCTTTAACTAGTCTCTGTTCAAGGGCAAGTTTCAGAGTCTCTTCTGACATCTATTTTGGTCTTTTCTTCCTTTCTCATCTTTTTAGTGACCTCTTGCTTTCTTCATGGATGATGTTCTTGATGTCATCCCACAATTCTTCTGGTTTTAAGTCATTGGTGTTCAATACATCAAATCCATTCTTTAGGTCTCTAAATTCAGGAGAGATATATCCCAGGTCATATTTTGGCTCTTGTGAACTTGTTAAATTGTCTTCAACTTCAAATTGAACTTGCATGTGAACAGTTGATGGTCTGTTCCACAATCAGCTCCTGACCTTGTTTTGGCTGAAGATAATGAGCCTTTTCATCACTTCTTGCCACAGATGTAGTCAGTCTGATTCCTGTGTACTCCATCTGGTGAAGGCCATGTGTATAGCCACCGTTTGTGTTTTTTAAAAAAGGTATTTGTAATGAATAAGTCATTGGTCTTGCAAAATTCTATCATGCGATCTCCAGCATTATTTCTGTCACCAAGGCCAAATTTTCCAACTGCTGGTGATTCTTCTTTGTTTCCAACTTTTGAATTCTGATCACAAATAATAATTAACACATCTTGATTGCATGTTCAGTCAATTTCAGACTGCAGAAGTTGATAAAAAAAATCTTCAATTTCCTCATCTTTGGCATTGGTGGTTGGTGCATAACTTTGAATAATAGTCATATTAACTGATTTTCCTTGTAGATGTATGGATAATATCCTTTCACTGACAGCATTGTACTTCAGGACAGATCCTGAAACATCCTCTGTAATGATGAATGCCATGCCATTCTTCTTCATATTGTCATTCCCAGCATAGCAGATCTTCTGGTTGTCTGATTCAAAATGGCCAAAACCAGTCCACTTCAACTCACTAATGCCTAGGATGGGCTCAAGTATAGCAGGGATCATGGAGCTGGCACGGAATTGGGCAGTATTTCGTTCTGCTATGCATGGGGTCACTATGAGTTGGAAACGACTTGACGGCACCTAACAACAACAATGCTTAGGATATTGATCTTTATATGTTCCATCTAATTTTTGGCAACTTCAATTTTCCTAGAGTCATACTTTGTACATTCCATCTACCAATTATTAATGGATGTTTGCAGCTATTTCTCCTCAATTTGAGTCATGCCATTTCAGCAAATGGAGGTCCCAAGAGCTTTACTTTATCCATATCATTAAGGTCAGCCCTATTCTGAGGAGGCAGCTCTTTCCTAGTCAAATTTTGAGTGCCTTCCAACCTAAGAGGCTCATCTTCCTGCACTGTATTGGACAGTTTCTGGGCTATTCATAAAGTTGCCTAGTGATGTATCAGGCAGTGTTTCTCTGATATTCATAAGGTTTCCCTGGCCAATTCTTTGAGAAGTGGATGGTCTCTTCCTTTTTCCCAGTCTGTCTCAGTCTGTAAGCTGTGTTGAAACCTGTGCACCATGTGCAAACCTGCTGCTATTTGAAATATCCATGGCACAGCCTCAAGCCTCCAACAACATGTAAGCCACCACAGTAGGACAAACTGGCAGACAAGTTTGTCTCCCTTAGCTGTTCAAAACCTCTCTACTCTCACCTTACCTGGATCCCACAGCTCATCCCCCTTCCTGCCTCTTGGGGTGGTGTCTTGTCCCCCTCGCCTTACTTCGATCCCATTGGTCCTGGACCTGGGAGTTTCTGAAAGTCAACAAGAGCCCAGATAAAGAATGAAATGCCAGCCTTCCCCTTTGGTAGGCCCCTTCAAGTCCACGCATCATTCTTTTGGTGCTGTCTCATATGACTTGGGAGAAACTGGGAACATCATAAGCTTTCTTTTGCTAGAAATTTACATATACCCTATTTAAAAATGTGAAAGGAATCTGAGTAGCCAGGTCTTCAAAGAAGATGTACAAATGATCATTAAGCACTTGAAAACATACTTCACATAATTAGCCACTAGGGAAATGTAAATCACAATAAAACAGACTTATCACTTCACATATACTAGGACAGATAATAACAAGTGTTGGTGAGGATGTGGAGAAATTGGAACCCTCTTATACTGCTGGTGGGAAGCAAAATAGTACAATCCCTTTGGAAAACAGTCTGGCAGTTCTTCAAAAAGTTTAGTACAATAAATTCAAGGAACATTTGGTGATTGCCCAACTGATATTCTAATAAGATACAGTTTAATATTTAATGAATGTCTACTTTTACATTCTTAAAAAATCCTATGAGACAAGTGCTGTTAAATAATCATTTTACATATAAGGAAACCAAAACTCAGAATGATTAAGAAACGTGTGCAAAATAACTCAGTTAATGAATAATAGGACCAAGACTCAAATTTATAGCTTTCATTCTGCAAACAAAGCCTCTGAGATTCCGTTCTCTTTTTGGATGCCCTAAATGTGTCCAAATATTGCATTAAAATGTAATTTATAATGAAATATGTATTTGCTTCTTCTAATGCTTAGAGCTGAAGCCACACAACAATATGCAATGTGAGTGTGAAGATATCTGGCTCTTTGTTTGTAAGTTACTTATTTTTATATCTTAAAGACAAATTGTGGAATGAGTGGTATAAGTCAGGCTCTACCCATCTCTGATTATGTTCTATATTACACATGAACATCTTCTGAATTGTATTTTGAAAATGCCTTTTTTCCCAAAAAACAATGGAGAATGTGCTAGAGGTTATCATTAGAAGGTGAACTAAAGGATTTGAGAAATGTCAATGGGCCATTGACAGAGAGAGATATACCAATATCCATATCAGTTGCACTTTGCCATCTCAGTATTACCTTCTATAAATATTATATCATATAAGGCAAAGTCAATATGACTTCCAAAAATTTACAATGCTCTTCTTTTCTAAATATAAATATTGATGCAAAAGAAAAATTACAATCACTGTTTTCAAATCACTTAATCTTTTCCCTAGTTCCTCATTTGTAAAACACAGTGTTCTGAATATAGTTCCAAGTTCTCTCCAGTTCTAGCCATCTGTGTCCACTGAAATATTTGTTCCCCTGCATGTGCTGTCTCCTTTTTATATTCCTTTTTATTTTTATCTATCTTTATCTAGCCTCTCATTTATTTCCTCTTGGAATTTTTGCTGAACAAAATACAATCAAATTATAGCATTAAAGTATGTTATGGACTACACAACTACAGAATAAATCAAATTCATTTCTATCACTTAAAATGGTCCATCATTCATTAATTTGAATGACAATCAAGAAGCAGCATACATTTTAGAAAAGCCAATGGCATAAAAGAGAAGGATGAAAATGAACAATCTAAAATATCTGATCTTTGTGAAAAAAAGAGACCTCTATTTAAAAATTCTATTTAATGTGTTCAGAGAAACTAAAGGGGCTATTACATAAAAAGAGAATAGGCCATGGTTTAAAAAAAAAAAAAAATTAAGTAATATAAGGTAGCAAATGATTATAAACATTCAAATGGTATTCAAAATATGAATGAGAAAATAGAAACTAGTAAGTAATAGAATAGTTCCAGTAATTAAACTGGTGATCAGAGTACAGAGTTGATGGAATTTTCTAAAACTAAGAGCAAAAAGAAAAGAGAGAGAAAAAAAAATAATAAAAAAGATTTGAATATTCTGCATCCATCTAATAAGAGATTCAAAAGAAAAGGAGAACAGAGTAGTGAAGGAATCAGTAACTTTTCTAAAAACAGAAAATTCTATAAACTGAGAAAAGACTGAAAACAAAAGATTACACAAAGGAATGATAATTTGATTATCTTTGAATGCTAGGAAACAATGGAGTGATTCCTATAATGGTCTGAGAAGAAATAATTTTGAACTCATAATTATTCTTCTATTCAAGTGTAAAAGTGGATCACAGCATTATCAGTCAGGCAACAACTCAGAAAACAGCACTCAAGCCACTTCCATGAAAAGCATTTCTTGACAAGGATATTTCAGGAAAGTGATAAGAAATACAAATCAGATGATGTCATAAGATTAAAAGAAACACTAGCATCTGAGTATAAATGAGAAGAAGTCAAGAAACAAAATATTCAAAAGAGAATTGGCCAAACCTTCATATATTTTCCTAGTAAGTTTTTCCTTTAGACCGGTTTAGTGAGTTAATATTTGTTTTATTTCTTTTTCTGTGTATTCATTCACAATATTTCGTTCTGTAATAAATAATATTCATATAATTATAATATTGCAAATGCTGTTTTACTAAGTTTGATAAGTTGGGTTTAACTTACAAGAAAAAATACTTATAATTCATTGTAATTATATAACAAGATATGAATGTTATATAACTTAAAAGGATAAGAATAATAATATAAGCAACAAAATCATATCTCATTAGACACTGTAAATTTAATAAATCAAGAAATGGGTTATCTAAAGTCATAGAGATCATATTGTAATAATTAGTTTAAGTCAAGTGTGGATGTGGAATGTACTGATGAGGATTCAATAATATTTTTATAAATTAAAACAAGAAATAAATTAACAACATTTATTATTTATATTAGGAGCTCTGGTGGCATAGTGCCTAAGGCATTTGACTGCTAACCAGAAGGCTAGCGGTTCAAACCCACCAGCCACTCCTCGAAAGGAAGATTGGGCAATCTACTTCTGTAGTGATACCAGCTCAGAAACCCAAGGAGGGGTCTCTATGAGTCGGGATGGACTCAAGAGCAGTGAGCTTGAGCTGATCATTATTTACAATATGATAGTAACTAACAGAATAACCAAAAAAATGGCTGTTGTTTATCTTAGAGGAGGGAAGATTTTTTTCTTTCCATTTTACACCTTTCTTCATGGGTTGAACTTTTATTAACCAGTCCAGATATTACTTTAAATATTGTAAAAAAAAAAAAAAAACTGTTTAGCATTTTTCAATTAATAAAAAAAACAGACATACACAAAATATTTACAGTGACTTTCTCTGATGGCAGAAATGCTGGATGATTTTCTTCTTCCCTTTTTCACAGTTTGTAATAAGTCTTTGATTGAATCAAAGACTCAATGCAAAACAATTAATATTTTAAAATTTTTTGAAAATGCAAAATAATTATTATTTTCGAATTTTTACATCTGTACTCTGAAGTTCATAACAGCATAAAATCAGAATAAACTAGAAAATTCCTGCAAGATCTTGCTGGTTTACTCATTTCCCAATTCTGAAGCAAGATAAAATCTTTCTGTTCACCATAAAGGTAACAGTACTAGTAGTCATAGTAAGAGGAGAAAAGAAGAAGAGATATGGGGGGCACAGAGCAAGGGTCCCTCACTAATTAGGTCTTACTAAATGTTTGCCCTTGATGGGCTGTACTGGTTCAAATTCTTGTCCTCCACTTCACATATTCAGGAATCTAATTTTTCATGTCACTCAAGAGTGATAAGATTTTGGGGTTTGAACTGCCGCCAACCTTCTGGTTAGCAGTCAAGTGCCTTAGGCACTATGCCACCAGAGTTCCTAGCTAAACTATAGTAACCAATATTTGCATAATAGAACCATGCAAAGTGAGGATGGCAGTATTAAAATAATTTGAGAATTTATTGTCTTAAATATCTAGGATTGCATGCTTACTTTTAAAACAATTTTAGAGGGTTTTGGCAAGATGGTGGACTAGGCAGAAAGACTGCACAGACCCTTTTCAACAAAGAAAAGGGAAACCAATTATCACAGACACAGAAGATAATCCTGGACCCCTGAGCCTTGAAGGGAAGTATATAGAAGTGGACTAAACCCCAACTAGCAGAAGAATTTATGTGAAAATACCAAAAAAGGAGACATACGGAGTTGCAGCCTGACAGTGATCCTGAGCGATCCTGATGGCACAGACAGCTTGGAGATTCCCAAGTGCTGGTGGGACTTAAGAATTAACCTAAAAATCAGCCCTGCTAGCCAAGGACTGCATGGAGGACTGCTCCGGTGACTGGGGAATAAACAGAGAAGGTGAAGAGATAGGCAGGCTGAGCTGTGGACTTTTGCCAATCTGAAGGGTGCCTCCATTTTGAAGATCTAAAAGCGGCTTGACTATTTTGGATATTTAAAGA
>NW_006932825.1:0-1295 GCF_000298275.1 Orycteropus afer afer
AAGGCTTTTATCCCCTTCCCTGCTCTTCCGGCCTGCTACTCTGGCATCCCTGCGTTGTCTCTCCTCACCTGTAAGCCTGGGGCTTACAAGATACTGGTGAGGAAAGATTGATGTGAAAAGAAGGAAGTAAAGAATGACAAGGGAGAAAAGTGTAATATAGTCTTTGACACTAAACATATCTGCCTTCACAAAACAATGCCATCTCTTATAGTCATATGAGAAATTTGCTTGACCTCTTTGAGCCTTACTTTCCACATCTTAAAATAAATATTCAGCCATAGTTATGATTACTAATCCTCAGAACAATCCTGCAAAGTACCTAACATAAAGCCTTGTTTGTTAGGATGAGTTCATGAAAAAGTAGCTATTAATATTGACAGAACTTACTTTCCCATATTATTTTCTGAGGGTTTACCCTCCATGCACCCAACCTTAGGGTGATTAATATTTAAGTGTACACCATACTTCAGAAAGCAGATAGCATGCCTACTGGAAAATCATAAACCACTATCTTGGAGCTCCCTCATTTCTCTAAGCCTGGTCCCTGTAAGTGTGGAGATCATATCTTCCCAGAGTTTCATCTATAGGTTATCTTTAGACTATTCAGGCAATCCCTATGTATATTCCTCTTTTTGTAGCCTCCTTTTCTTCAAGATTTCCCAAAAATTTAAAGATAAAAACTAAGTAAACTTGTAAGACTTCTATGACCTCACCCCAGACCAGCTTACATAGTCCTGCTATAAGTCCCATAGTATTTTCCTCTATCATTGCATTTACCACACTGTTACTACTATTGTTGTTAGGTGATGCTGAGTTAACAACAGAGTGAAACACTGCCCAGTCCTGCACCATCCTGACAATCCTTGCTATGCTTGAACCCATTGTTGCAGCCACTGTGTCAATTCATCTTGTTGATTCTACTAGATAATTTTTTATCTTCCCCACTAGACTCTAAGCTCTATTAAGGTAGACACCTTACCTATCTTACTCACTATTGAATCCACAATGCCTAGCCTGTGGCCTGGGATATAGGAAGCTGCTAAGTCATTGCATTCATGGTCAATAAGTATATTATAAGATCTATCCTGAAGTACAATGTTGTCAGTAATAGAATAATATCCATACACCTACAAAGAAGACTAGTTAATGCTGATATTACTCAAATTTATGAATCAACCAATAAAGCCAAAGATGAAGAATTTGATGATTTTTACTAACTTCAGAAGTTTGAAATTGACCAAACATGCAATCAAGATGTATTGATAATTACTGGTGATTGGAGCCCTGGTGGTGCA
>NW_006932825.1:1655-3548 GCF_000298275.1 Orycteropus afer afer
TAGTGATACTGCCTCGGAAACCCAAGGAGGGGTCGCTATGAGTCGGGGCCGACTCGACGGCACATAACAACAACAACGACTTATTCATTGCAAATATGCTTTTTGCAACAGCTTAAATGGTGACTATACATGTGGACTTTGCCATATGGAATACACAGGAATCAAATCGACTACATCTGTGGAAAGAGGCAATGGAGAAGCTCAATATCATCAGTCATAACGAGGCCAGGAGCTGACTGTGTAACAGACCATCATTTGCTTATGTGCAAGTTCAAGTTGAAGCTGAAGAATATTGAAACAAATCCACGAGAGCGAAAGTATGAACTTATTTATAGCCCACCTGAATTTAGAGACCATTTGAAGAATAGATTTGATGCATTGAACATCAGTGACTGAAGACCAGATAGATGAGTTGTAAGATGACATTAAGAATGTCATACACGAAGAAAGCAAACAGTCATTAAAAAGGCAGGAAAGGAAGAAAAGGCCAAAACGGATGCCAGGAGAGACTCTGAAACTTGCTCTTGAGTATAGAGTAGCTAAAGTGAATGGAAGAAATGATGAAATAAAAGAGCTGCACAGAAGATTTCAAAGGGCAGCTCCAGAAGACAAAGTACTATAATAAAGTGTTCAAAGACCTGGAATTAGAAAACAAAAAGAGAAGAACACGTTTGGCATTTCTCTGGCTGAAAGAACTGAATAAAAAATTCAAGCCTCAAATTACATACTGAAGGATTCCATGGGCAAAATATTGAATGACGCAGGAAGCATCAAAAAAAGATGGAAAGAATACACTGTACCAAAAAGAATTGGTCAACATTCAACCATTTCAGGAGGTAGCATATGAGCAAGAGCTGATGGTATTAAAGGAATAAGTCCAAGCTGCACTGGAGGAATCGATGAAAAACAAGGCTCCAGAAATTGACGGAATACCCATGAAGATGTTTCAACAAACGGATACAGCACTGGAGGCGCTTACTAATTTGTGCCAAAAAATTTGGAAGACAGCTACCTGGCCAACTGACAGGAAGAGATCCATATTTGTGTCCATTCCAAAGAAAGTGATCCAACAGAATGCAGAAATTATTAAACAATATCATAATAGCACATGCAAGTAAAATTTTGCTGAAGATAATTCAAAAATGGTTGCAGCAGTATATTGACAGGGAAATACCAGAAATTCAAGCAGGATTCAGAAGAGAATGTCAGGTGGATCTTAGCTGAAATCAAAGAATACCAAAAAGATGTTTACTTGTGTTTTACTGACTATGCAAAGGCATTTGACGGCGTGGATCATAACAAATTATGGTTAACATTGCAAAGAATGGGAATTCCAGAACACTTAATTGTGCTTATGAAGAACCTGTACACAGACCAGGAGTCTGTCATTCAAACAGAACAAGGGGATTCTGCATGGTTTAAAATCGGGAAGGCTGTGCATCAGAGTTTTATCTTGTGTAGTTTCTGTTGTTGTTAGATGCCATAGAGCTGTCTCTGACTCATAGCGACCCTATGCACAGTGGAATGTAACATTGCCTGGTCCCAAGCTAGCTCTACAATCCCTGCTATACTTGAGCCCATTGCCACAGCCTCTGTGTCAATCCATCTTGATGAGGGCCTTCCCCTCCTTTGTTGACCCTCCACCTTACCAAGCATGACATCATTCTCCAGAGAATGGTTCCTTCTGACAACATGACCAAAGTAGGTGAGATGAGTCTGGCCATTCTTGCTTCCAAGGAGCATTCTGGCTGCACTTCCGGGAAAAATTTGTTAGATCTTTTAGCAGTCCATGGCACTTTCAGCATTCTTTGCCAGCACCACAACTCAAAAGCATCAACTCTTCTTTGGTCTTCTTTATTCATTGTCCAGCTCTCACATGCATATGAGGCGATT
>NW_006932826.1:0-1232 GCF_000298275.1 Orycteropus afer afer
TTCATAGTGACCCCTCCTTGAGTTTCCGAGGCAGTATCACTACGGAAGTAAGATTGCCCAACCTTCCTTTCAAGGAGTGGCTGGTGGGTTTGAACTGCCAGCCTTCTGGTTAGCAGTCAAGTATAGCCCAATTGAATTAGAGATTGTCTCAGAAATAGATTTAACTTATTGCACTCTAGTGACTAAAGAGTAGACAAGTTATGGGACAACTTCAAGACTAGCATGTTGTTGTTGTTGTTATGTACCATGGAGTCGGACCTGACTCATAGCAATCCCTCCTTGGATTTCTGAGCTGGTATCACTACAGAAGTAACTTGTTCAACCTTCCTTCTGAGGAGTGGCTAGTGGGTTTGAACCACCAGTCTTCTGGTTAGCAGTCAAGTGTCTTAGGCACTATGCTACCAAAGCTCCCAAGAACATCATATATAAAGAAAATAAAAGATCATTAAAAAGACAGGGAAGAAGGGAAAACCAAAATGCTTGTTAGAAGAAACTCTGAAACTTTCCATGGATCACAAGAGTAGCTAAAGAAAATGGAAGAAATGACAAGATACAGAAACCAGACAGGAGGCTGTTGTTCGAACAGAACAAGGGGACACTGCATGGTTTAAAATCAGGAAAGACATGTGTCAGGGTTGTATCCTTTCACCATACTTATTCAATTTGTGTACTGAGCAAATAATTTGAGAAAGTGGACTAAATGGATAAGGGTGTGACACCAGAATTGGAGGAAGTCTCATTAAAAACCTGTGATATGCATATGACACAACCTTGCTTGCTGAAAGCAAAGAGGACTTGAAGCACCTATGAAAATGAAAAACTACAGTCTTCAGTAGGTATCACACCTCCACATAAAGAAAACAAAAATTATTACAATTGGAACAATAAGCAATATCCTGATAAATGGAGAAAAAAGTGATATTGTCAAGTATTTCCACAAACTGGTCACTGAAACCTTATAAATAGCAGTGAAACACTGTCTGATTTATTACTGGAAAACTGTTGAACTTTATAGCAAGTTAAACAGAAAGATGAGATTTTCAGTGTACGTGGATAGAAAAAGTTGTGTTTCATTGAAATCTTAAAAATTATTGGAGGATACTAGAAAGATTCTAAGTAGAATCTCCAAAAGACATCCAATACGCCTTGCAATGGGACAGGAGCTGTGCCACACCATCACTAGGGAACACCTGGGCAAAGTCATTTGAGAAGGCAGAAACATGAGTACAATG
>NW_006932826.1:1887-2833 GCF_000298275.1 Orycteropus afer afer
TGCCTGTTCCTACACCATCCTCAAAATCATTGTCATGCTTGAGCCCATTGTCACAATTACTGTGTGAATTTATCTTGATGAGACTGTTCTTCTTTCCTGACCCTCCACTTTACCAAACATGACATCCTTCTCCAAATAATGGTCCTTTCTGACAGCATGACCAAAGTAAGTGAGATGAAGTCTGGTCATTCTCACTTCCAAGGAAAACATTCCAGCTATGCTTCATCAAGACAGATTTGTTTGTTCTGTGACCAGTCAAGATAATCATACATGAAGAAAGCAAACACTTATTAAAAAGACAAGAACAGAGTTCCAGTAAGATGGCAGAATATGCAGACAAACTCTTCAACACCCTCTTCAACATAGAAAAGAAGAACCAATTAACACAGATACACAAGATAATTCTGGAGCCCTGAACTTTGAAAAGAAGGATACAGAAGTGGACTAAACTCCAACTAGTAGAAGAATCTGAATGAAAACACTGAAAAAGGTGACATACAGAGCTGAAGACTGTCAGTGATCCTAATGGCATGGACAGTTTGGATATCTCCAAGCGGTGTTAGGACCTAAGGGTTAACTTAAAAATTAGCTCTGCTACATGGGGACTGCATTGAGGACCGCACTTTTGGTTGCTGATAAAAGGGGAAACGACAAAGAAGGAAACAAACTGAGCTGTGGACTTTTGGCTGTCCAGAGGTTGCAGCAATTTGAATGTTTACAAGCAGTTCAACCATTAAGGATATTTAAAGTGATAGTATTCTCTCAGATTCCAGGGACCTAAGAAAAGGTTCCACTTGCTGGGAATAGCAATGATGTAATGGACACTGAGGACTGGAAAGGTGTGATATTCTGCCTGTTACTCTTATACCCTACACCATTTTGGTGAATGGAAGTGTGGTCATATCTCACATCCACCCATCTGCTGGGCTTGCAAGAATTCCATCCA
>NW_006932827.1:0-622 GCF_000298275.1 Orycteropus afer afer
TGATCTTCCTATTGTTGATTTCTAATTTGATAGCATTGTTATCTGAGACGATGCCTTGCAGTATTTCAATGATTTTAAATTTTGTAAGCCTTGTTTTATGGCCTAACATATGGTCTATCATGGAAAATGTTCCATGTGCACTGGAAGAGAATGCATATTGTGCTGTTGTTTGGTGAAGTTGTCTGTAGATGTCTATAAGGCCAAGTTGGTGGATTGTATTGTTTAGCTCTTCTGCATCTTTGTTGAATTTCTTTCCAGTAGTTCTGTCTTTCATTGAAAGTAGTGTATTAAAGTCTCCCACTATGACTGTGGAGTCATCTATTTGCCTTTTCAACTCTTTTAAAGTCTGTTTTATGTATTTGGGGGCTCTTTCATTGGGTCCATAGATATTTATTATAGTTATATCTTCTTGTTCCATTGAGCCTTTAATCATTATATAATGTCCTTACTTGTCTCCTATGGTGTTTTTTGTCTTAAAGTCAATTTGACCAGAAATTAATATTGCCACTCCTGCTCTCTTACAGTTGCCATTTGCTTGATATATCTTTTTACAACCTTTGATTTTTAGTCTATTTTTGTCTCTATCCCTAAGGTGTGTCTCTTGTAGACAGCATATTGATGG
>NW_006932827.1:722-3352 GCF_000298275.1 Orycteropus afer afer
CTTGACTTCCTCACCATTTAGAAGTTCTGTAACTACACAGTCTTTTCCCTCTTTTTGTTTGTAGTTGTCCTCACTTGCCAACTGATGTCTCTGGTTGCCTGTTTACAATCTTGTAAGCTTATTTTACTTTGCATATGTCCATAGCTGTGATTTCTGGGTTGTGTCATATTGTACATCAATGGTTGGTAGTTATTTGCTATATTTGGTTCTCTGTTTAAAGGAATCCCTTTAGTTGGTCTGGTTCTAACAAATTCCCTTAGTTTCTGCTTATCTGACAATCTCTTAATTTCACCATCATATTTCGGGGACAATTTTGCCAAGTATATAATTCTTGGTTGAAAATTTTTATCTTTCGGGATTTTGTGTATACTATTCCATTGCCTTCTCACTTGCATGGTTTCTACTGAGAAATCAGAGTTTATTCTTACTGGTTGTCCTTTGTAAGTAACTTTTTGTTTTTCCTGTGCTGCTTTCAGGATTCTGTCTTTGTCTTTGGTTTTGATGAGTTTGATGATGATATGTCTTGGTGATTTTCTTTTGGGGTCTATCCTCTTTGGGGTTCTTTGGACTTCCTCAATGGATATATTCTAAACTTTCATTATATTAGGGAAGTTCTCATCCAACAAATCTTGGACAATTTTCTCAGTGGTTTTATTTTACTCTTCCTGTTCTGGAATTTTAATGACACCTAGGTTATTCCTTTTGATCATATCTCACATGAACCTTAGACTTTCTTCATTTTGTTTTGTTCTTTTTTCTGATTGATCCCTTTCTAAAGAATTATTCAGGTATTTGTCTTCAATCTCATTAATTCTGTTTACATTGCATCAATTCTACTGTTTTGCCCTTTGAATATATTATCTATTTCTGACAAATTAGTATTAATGTTCTGGGTTTCTATCTGTAGATCTAGAATCATTTCTAATTGTTCATTTATTTTATCATTTTATTTTTGTATTTTATTCCAAAATTCTTCTGTGGTTTTGTCTGTTTTCCTTGGTCTGTCTCTCAGTCCTTTGAAGATAACTAAATATAATTCTTTTGAATTCCTTATCAGAGAGTTCCAATGTTGCTTCTTCCTCAAGGATGTGCTCTGGGTCTGTATCCTTGTCCATTTTTTCTACCACTTTCTCCTGCTTCTTTGTGTAGACTGTGATTGTCTTTTGTCTCTGAGACATCATGGCATTGTTTTATGTATATCACTGTTAACTGTGTATAGTTGCTAAAGGTGATTCAGGATCTTCTTTGTGGTTGTTTATTGTAGGCCCGTTGGTGGAGAAGGAGGTGGTGAGTCTCAGTCAGTGAAGCTGCAGGAGGTGTGGGTGTAGTTGTGCTGTATTGGGACTGTTGCTTTCTCCCACTCAGTTAGACAAAAATAACAATTGAATAACTATCAAAAAAGTAAAAGCAAATGGATAAAAACACACAGTACAATCACACAGGAACAGTAACCAAAACAAAGAAAAGGGGAAAAAAAAATGAAACAAAACAAAACACACCACAATATCTGGGTAGAGAGCAATAAGAGAAAAAATGTAGAGAAAGAGAATAATGAAGAAAAAATGGGAAATATGCAAAAGAAAAACAACGAATGAGGTTATCCACATGAATGAAAACATAAATTGGAACCTGGATCACGGAAAAGAAAAAAAGCTGAAAACTAGAATCTGGGAAGGGAAGAATAAAGAATGATATTAAAAAAATACAAACGTAATAATAATAGTAGTAGTTTTAAAACAGGCAAAATCTGGACAGGGTGGGGCAGCGCACCCAGGCTCCATCGGAGCACACAGACTGAGATGGAATTCCTGCCAACTTAGAAGGTGGGTGTGAATGAGAGATGGCCGTACCTCCATTCACCAAGAGGCTGTGAAATATAAGAGTAACCTGGGGAATGTTACACCTTTCCAGTAGTCCATGCATCTGGAATGTCCTTGTGGTTTCTGACAAGCCGAGCCTGTTCTTAAGTCCCTGGAATCTGGGAGAATGCTGTCACTTTAAATATTCAAAATGGCCCAGCCACTTGTAAACATTCAAAATGGCTGTGCCTTCTGGACTGGCAAGTCCAAAACTCAGCCTGCCTTCCTTTTTGCTCTTTCCCCTTTTATTCCCCAGCCACCAGAGCAGTACTCTGTGCAGTCCCTGGCTAGCAGGGCTGATTTTTAGGTTAATTCTTATGTTCTACCACCACTTGGCAATATCCAAGCTGTCTGTGCTGTGAGGATCACTGCCAGACTGAAGCTCCATGTGTCTTCTTTTTTGGTGTCTTCATGCAAATTCTTCTGCTAGTTGGAGTTTAGTCCACTTTTAAATCCTTCCCTTCATAGTTCAGGGGCCCAGGATTATCTTCTGTATCTGTGTTAATTGGTTCCCCTTTTCTTTGTTGATGGGAGTCTGTGTGGTCTTTCTGCCTATTCCACCATCTTACCAGAACTCCTAGCTATGCCTACTTTAAGACATTTTTAATGGTTCATATTATTATGATTTTTTAATGGTTCTTTATTATTATTATTGTTTTTTAATTTTTTATTTTAAAAGCTTGTTTTACATTCAACATAACACGTACATTTAGTTTCATTCCCTATTTGCCATGCCCAACCCTAACCCAGTCTCCTCCTCCCTACCCTGTA
>NW_006932828.1:0-531 GCF_000298275.1 Orycteropus afer afer
TTCTCCGTTTGTTTCCCAGCCACCATGCACACTCCGCTGTGCAGTCCCTGGCTAGCAGGGTGATTTTTAGGTTAATTCTTAAGTCCTACCACCACAGGAATCTGCAAGAGCGCGGTCTCTTTAAATATCCAAAATAGTGAAGTCGCTTTTTAAACCTACAAAATGGCGGCATTCTCCTGACCGGCAAAAGTCCACAACTCAGCCCACCTTTCTCTTCACTTTCTCTGTTTGTTGCCTAGCCACCGTGCACAGGCGTCGGTGCAGTCCCTGGCTAGCAGGGTGATTTTTAGGTTAATTCTTAGCTCCTACCACCAGTCGGGAATCTCCAAGCTGCCTGTACACTGTCAGGGTCACTTAGTTCGCTGTCAGACTGCAGCTCCGTATGTCTCCTTTTTTTTTTTTGGGGGGGATTTTCACACAAATTCTTCTGCTAGTGGGGGTTTAGTCCACTTCTGTATCCTTCCCTTCAAGGCTCAGGGGTCCAAGATTATCTTCTGTGTCTGTGTTAATTGGTTTCCCTTTTCTTTGTTG
>NW_006932828.1:876-2591 GCF_000298275.1 Orycteropus afer afer
CTGTGACTAGTACAAGTTGCCCTCAAATCAATTCCTAATCATGGCAACTCCATCTGTGTCTAATAGGACTGAGCTGCATAGGGTTTTCAATGGCTGATTTTTTGGAAGATCATCAGGCCTTCCTTCTGAGGCACCTCTGGGAAGACTCAAGCTTTTACCTTTTGGTCAGCAGAGAGTGTGTTAACAATTGGCACAACCCAAGGACTCTGTCCATAATAAGAACCACTTATTTTAACATCACCATATGAAGTTTCAGAGATTGTCAAATGTGCACTGAGGTTTTCAAAATCAACACAGTCCAATTGCTTCTTCTGATGTTTCAGAAAAGTAGACAAATGTGCTGTTATCATTTTTTAACAAACATATCAGAAAGTCTTATGATTTTTGAGGGAAAATTCTCTATATTCAATTTAGAGAGAAAATTCCTCAGTGATAGATATATAAATGAGTCTCCTAAAGTTAGTACATAAAGATTCATAGATTTCATTGCACATTTGCAGAAGTAACTTATAGCGGGGATATTCTGGACTTCACTGATACTTAAGATTTGGTTATTTTCTCATTCTTTATTCTTACCATTGCATTATAAATTCATATATTACAAAGGGTTCACAATGAAATAAATCACAAACTGGTTTATTTCACAATATGCATTTAATTTCATCTCCATTTCTTAATATCATAAATATTATGGCCATTGTTTGCTTTTAAAATATTGCTGAGTAATTTTATCTAACTGCACCTATAAACAATAACTGGGAAATGTGTCCTCAGACTGAAAACACCCAATAAAGATTTGCCACTCATTAATAAATCTATCAATATGTGGAAATGAGTGAGACATTAAAGATGAATTTAAAGCTACCTTCCAGCAGGTATGAAATATGAATGTCAACTCAGACTATGCCTCAGAACATGTAGTTATAAGTATATGCCAGATAGAAAAATATATAAAACAAAACAATATAATTGCAGCAAAGTATACTGCAGATAGCACAATAGAAAAAAAAATGCACTCCTTACATCCTAAAAAATATATATTATACAAATAGTGTTATGGTATTTTGACTCATATGTATTTCTATTCACTAAATGTAAGAAGTTGATTTGAAGATGATTCTGTTCTCCCATATTCAGTGCAAATGGCCTTCCCTAGTTGAAATGTTAAATAATACTGAGAGATCAGCATGCTATTTTGATGAGTCTTCCGATTAGAGAATAATTTTAGCTACAGATAAAACCGTTTTATGGTTTTGTCAATCTTTCCTGCTATCACTTGATTAAAATACTAACATGAATCTTAAAATATCAACACTTTAGAAATTAACCTGTTCTAGAACTGCAAAAGATATGAAGCTGTAAATTCTATTCAGATAAATATAGAGGAAAATTCTGTAATATTCAAAAGAATGAAAAAAGAATATAAACAAGATAAGCACATTATTCATTCAAATTATTGTTCAAAGAAGTAATTTGAGGCACAACATGGCTTTTTGGGGACAGCTGCTCTATTAAAACTATGTTTTTTCCATATGCATAAATATATTTAAAGCACTCCTCATATAATTTACTAAACAAATATGATGTTCTTTTTCTGCGATTAGTCTTTCCAGATGACATGCCCAAAATAAGTGTTGTAGATTGAATTGTGTGCCCTCAAATATGTTGTAAATTCTAGCCTCTGAGCCTGTGGGTTATAATGCCATTTGGGAATG
>NW_006932828.1:2896-3472 GCF_000298275.1 Orycteropus afer afer
AAGTATATGATCACATAAGCCAGCTAGGAAGCAGAGATGAGGGCATATTAATGCCAAGCCGTGTGGAGATCTCCAAGGAACCAAGAAACAAGCTGAAGAGCCAAGGACCATCCTCCAGAGTCAACAGAGAGTGAAAGCCCTCCCCTAGAGCCAGCACACTGAATTCAGATTTCTAGCCTCCTAAATTATGAGAAAATAAATCTGTGGTATTTCTATTATAGCAGCCACCAGATAACTAAGATGATAAGCACGACAAATCTCTCCATTTTCACTCTTAAGCAACATTTTGGCTTTTCTTCCTCCAAAACTGACCTGTTCATTCTTCTGGCAGTCCATGGTACATTCACTTTTCTTCATCAAAACTTTATTTCAAGCATGTCAATTCTCCTTCAATCTTCCTTTTTCATTGTCCAGTTTTCACATGCATATGAGGTGACTGAAAAGACTATGGCTTACCTTGAGGAAGTGAGTGACTCAGCCTGCAGTGTTCCAGAACATGGTTGCAGAGGACATCAAGCTCAACTGGCATAACATACTACACAAAAATATTGTTCAACATACTACTTTGGTGAGTAG
>NW_006932829.1:0-1263 GCF_000298275.1 Orycteropus afer afer
GCATCAATTCTTCTCCTTTGCCCTTCCAATGTGTTATCTTTTTCTGACAATTCAGTATTAATCTTCTTGATTTCTGTCTGTAGATTTAGAATCTTTCTAATTTTTTATTTATTTTGTCATTTTGTTCTTGTATTTCCTTCCAAAATTCTTCTAAGGTTTTTTCTGTGTTTTCTTTGGTCTGTCTCTCAATCATTTTAAGACACCTAAATGTAATTCTTTAGAATTCCTTATCAGAGAGTTCCAATGCTACTTCTTCCTGAGGGATGTGTTCTGGGTCTGTATCCTGCTCCCTTGTTTCTACCACTTTATCCTGCTTCTTTGTGTGGACTGTGATAGTCTGTTTTTTCCAAGTCATCATGGCATTGTAGGTAAATATCTGATAACTGTTTTTGAAGAGCAGCCAAGGGTGATTCAGGCTCTTTTTGGTGGTTTTTTATCATTGGCCCATTGGTGGAGAAGGAGGTAGTGGCTCTCGCTCAGTTAGTGAAGTTGCAGAAGGTGTGGGTGTCATTGTGTCTTAATGGGGACTGTTGTTGCCTCCCACCCAGTTAGGCACAAATCACAGTTGAATAACCATAAAAAACTAAAATTCCATGGATGGAAAACACACTATGTTTTCACAAAGGAACAGTAAGCAAAAAAAAAAAAAAGGAAAAAGGGAACAAAAGAGAAAAAAATACCCTGCAATATGTGGGGATAGGGCAGTAAGAAAAAAGAAAGTAAGGAAGGACAATAATAAATGACAAAAAATGGGAAAAATGCAAAAAGAAAAACAAGGAACAGGGTTAGTCATAAGAAAAAGGGGGAAAAATAAAGTAAAAAAAAAAACAAAAAAACCTTAAATTAAAAAAAATAATTTCAACCAGGCACAGGTTAAAGAAAAAAATGCTGAAAACTAGTACCTAGTAGCGAAAGATTAAGAATAATAATAAAAAGGACAAAATATTTATAATATTAGTTGTTTTAAAACAGACAAGTACAAGCAAAGTAATCACCAGAAAAAAGAAAGCGAAAAAGAAAAAAAATAAAAAGAAAAAAGAAAAAATATATCAGTGGAGGACAGGGCACAGACTGTGATGGAGTTCCTGTGGGCCCAGAAGGTAGGTGGGAGTGGGGGGTGGCCACACCTCTGTTCACCAAGCAGGTGTGGGGTATGAGAGTAACAAAAGGAATGTTATACCTTTTCAGTCTTGCACATCCCAAGGGTCCTTGGAGTTGCTGGAAAGCCGAACATGTTCTTAAGCCCCAGGAATCTGTGAGAAC
>NW_006932829.1:2819-3622 GCF_000298275.1 Orycteropus afer afer
AGAGGAGAATATATTCATTCAGGAAGTCCAACCAACCCCAAACAGGATAGACCCCAAAAGAAAATCACCAAAACACATCATCATCAAACTCATCAAAACCAAAGACAAAGACAGGATCCTAAAAGCAGCATGGGAAAAACAAAAAGTTACAGCCAGTAAGAATAAGATCTGATTTCTCAGCAGAAACCATGCAAGCGAGAAGGCAATGGATGGTATATATAAAGCCCTGAAAGAGAAAAATTTTCAGCCAAGAATCACATACCTGGCAGAATTTTCCCTCAACTATGATGGTGATATTTTGAGATTTCCAGATAAGCAGAAACTAAGGGAATTTGTTAAAACCAGACCAACCTTACAAGAGATGCTAAAGAGAGTCCTTTGAACACAGAACCAAATATAGGAAATAACAACCAACCATTAACACACAAGTTTACATACCCCAAAAACCACAGCTATGGATATATCAAATTAAAATGAGCTTACAAGATTGTAAACAGGGAACCAGCGACATCAATTGGCAAGTGAGGACAACTACAAACAAAAAGAGGGAAAATACTGTGTAGTTACAGAACTTGGATCGGATAAGAATACAAAACCTATCAATATGCTGCCTACAAGAGACATACTTCACAGATAAAGAGAAAAATAGACTAAAAATCAAAGGTTGGAAAAAGATATATCAAGCAAATTGTAACTGTATGAAAGCAAGAGTGGCAATATGGTGATTCCTTCAAAAGTTGGAATTAGAAATACCATTTGACCCAGCCATTCCATTACTAGGTATATACTCTCTGGTGGGACTG
>NW_006932830.1:0-567 GCF_000298275.1 Orycteropus afer afer
CCAGTCTCCTAAAGCTCTGCCAAAAGCTGGGAGGCACCCATGTGCAAAGTGAAAGTGAAAATTACCTTTAGTTACATGACAAACAAAAGTGGGTCCAAAGGTAGTTTATTCTGAGCTTTGCTTTAACTGAATCCTCTCTGAAGGAGTTTCCCAGAATCCTTGAAAAGACATGGCCCTTCACCTTGGTTCAGATTACGGATCAGCTCTGTAAACCTAACCTTCAGCTTCCTTACTGACACTTTTATGCTGCAACACTATTTTATCCTCTACTTTCACTCCATGGTATCATATGATAGCATTTTTCTTTTTAAAGGTAATGCAACAAAACGCAATGCACTGCCGTCGAGTCCAACGCACTGCCGTTGAGTCGGATCCAACTGATAGCGACCCCTCCTTGGGTTTCTGAGGCAGTATCACTATGGAAGTAGATTGCCCATTCTTCCTTCCGAGGAGTGGCTGGTGGGTTTGAACTGCCAGCCTTCTGGTTAGCAGTCAAATGCCTTAGGCACTACGCCACCAGAGCTCCTACAGTAATTACCCTGAATCTGTTCTGTAATCGTCTCTTGG
>NW_006932830.1:1417-3729 GCF_000298275.1 Orycteropus afer afer
ATGGAAGGAAGTTCAAGCTAAAGTGAAAAAATTAAAACAAGTCCACAAGAGCCAAAGTATGACCTTGAGTAAATCCCACCTGAATTTAGCGGCCATCTCAAGAATAGGCTTGAAACACTGAACACTAAAGACTGAACACCAGACAAGTTGTGGGATGACATGACATCAAGGACAATATACAATAAAAGGTCACTAAAAAGACAGAAAAGAAAGAAAAGACCAAATTGGATGTCAGAAGAAATTCTGAAACTTGCTTTTGAACATAAAGTAGCTAAAACTAATGGAAGAAATGATAAAGTAAGTTAGCTGAAAAGATTTCAAAGGGCAGCTTGAGATGTGCAAGGACCTGGCATTAAAAAACCAAAGGGGAAGAACATGCTGGCATTTCTCAAGCTGAATGAACTGAGGAAAAAATTCAAGTCCTGAGTTGCAATACTGAAAGATTCTATGGGCAAAATACTGAATGATCAGGAAGCATCAAAAGAAGACGGAAGGAACACAGAGTCATTATACCAAAAAGAACTGGTTGATGTGTAGCCATTTCAGAAGGTAGCATGGGATCAGGTAGCAATAGTACTGAAGGAAGAAGTCCAAGCTTCACTGAAGGAACTAGCAAAAAAAAAAAAAAAAAAAAATAATAAAAAAAATAAAAAAAATGTTGCAACAAATGGATGCAAAGCTGAAAGTGCTCACTCATGTATGCCAAGGAATTTGGAATACAACTACCTGCCCAACTGACTGGAAGAGATCTGTATTTGTGCCCATTCCACAGAGAGGAGATTGAACAGAATGTGGAAATTACTGAACAATACTATTAATATCACATGCAAGTAAAATTTTGCTGAAGATAATTCAAAAATGGTTGCAGCAGTACATTGACAGGGAACTGCCAGAAATTCAAGCTGAATTCAGAAGAGGGCACGGCACGAGGGATATTATTGCTGGTGTCAGATGGATCTTGGCTGTAAGCAGAGACTATCAGAAGGATGTTTATCTGTGTTTTATTATCTATGCAAAGGTACTGGACTGTGTGGCTCATAACAAATTATGAATAATATAGTGAAGAACACTTTATTATGCTTATGAGGAACCTGTACATAGACCAAGAGGCAGTTGTTGGAACAGAACAAGGGGACACTGGGTGTTTTAAGATCAGGAAAGGTGTGCATCAAGGTTGTATCCTTTCACCATACTTATTCAGTCTGCATGCTGTACAAATAATCTGAGAAGCTGGACTATATGAAGAAGAACACGGCATCGGGATTGAAGGAAGACTCATTAACAACCTGCAATATGCAGAAGACACAACATTGCTTGCTGAAAGCGAAGAGGACTTGAAGCACTTACTGATGAAGTGCTTACAGTTTTCAGTATGGATTGCACCTCAACACAGAGAAAACAAAAATCCTTATAGCTGGACCAATAAGCAACATTATGATAAATGGAGAAGATACTGAAGTTATCAAGGATTTCATTTACTTGGATCCACAATCAATGCCTATGGAAACATCAGGCAAGAAATCACAATGCATCATGTTAGGCAAGTCTGCCCCAAAAGAGCACTTTAAAGTGTTATAAAGCAAAGTTGCCACCTTGAGAACTAAGATGTACCTAACCTAAATAAAGCCCGGTAGTTTCAATTGCCTCATATGCATATGAACGCTGGACAACGAATAAGGAAGACTGAAGAACTGATGCCTTTTAATTGTGGTGTTGGTGAAAAATATTGAATATACCATGACATGGTGGAAGCACGAACAAATCTGTCTTGGAAGAAGCACAGCCAGGATGCTCCTTGGAATCGAGGATGGTGCGACTTTGTCTCATCTGTTTTGAACATGTTAGCAGGAGGGACTGGTCTCTGAAGAAGGATCTAATGCTTGATAAAATAGAGGGTGAGTGAAAGAGGAAGCCCCCCCATGAGATGGACCGACACAGTGCCTACAACAAGGGCTCCGCACAGCAACGACTGTGAGGCTGGTGCAGGGCCGGGCAGCGACTCCTTGTGTTGCACACAGGGTCGGCATTAGTCAGAAGGGACTTGACAGCATCTAGCAACAACATACCCGCTTTGTTGTAATGTCTCTTTAGGTCTAGTTCTTTTTTAAATAAAGCATTTATTTGGTTGTTATAATTATACACAGCAAAACATACACCAATGCAAGTTTCTACATATACCATTTAGTGCATTGATGACATCCTTTGGGTTGTGCAACCATTCTCACCCTCCTTTTCTGAGTCCTTCCTACCTCATTCACATCCACTCACTGTCCCCTAAGGTTTCTATCTAGCTTTTCAAGTGGTTTTGTCAA
>NW_006932831.1:0-1427 GCF_000298275.1 Orycteropus afer afer
TCCCAATCATCTGGCTTCTCTTCTGCTGTTGGTGCATTTTGAATTATGTTCGGTAGTCTATTTATACCAAATATTAGGGCCCTTAAGTTTGACCCTAAACAAAATGAAATCTTTGACAACTTCAACCTTTTCTCCATTTATTGCGATATTGCTCATTGGTCCGGTTGTGACGACCTTTGTTTTCTTTATGTTGAGGTGTAATCCATACTGCAAACTGTAGTCTTTAATCTTCATCAGTAAGTACTTCAAGTCATCTTCACTTTTAGGAAGCAAGGTTGTGTCATCTGCATATCACAGGTTGTTAATGAATCTTCCTCCAAACCTGATGCTGAATTCTTCTTCATGTAGTCCAGCTTCTCAGATTATTTACATAGAATACAGATTGAATATTGATGTTGTTATGTGCCCTTGAGTCGGATCTGACTCATAGCGACTCCTCTTTGGGTTTCTGAGGCAGTATCACTACGGAAGTAGATTGTCCCATCTCCCTTGCAAAGAGTGGCTGGGGGGTTTGAACCACCAGACTTCTGGTTAGCAGTCAAGTGCCTTAGGCTACCAGAGCTTCCAGAGCTCCCACAGATGATTGAATAAGTATGGTGAAAGGATACAACCCTGACACATACTCTTCCATATTTTAAATCATACAGAATCCCCTTGTTCTGTTTGAATGACAGCCTCTTGATCTATGTAGTTTGGTCATGAGCACAATCAAATGTTCTGGAATTCCCATTCCTCGCAATGCTATCCATAATTTGTTATGACCCACACAGTTGAATGTCTTTGCATAGTCAATAAAACACAGATAAATGTCTTTGCGGTATGCAAAGCATAACAAAACAAAAAAAAAAAACCACTGTCATTGAGTCAGTCCTGACTCATAGCGACCCCTCTTTGGGTTTCTGAGCCAGGTCATAGGGGCAAGTAAATGCAGGCAAGGAAAACTAGGTGAAAGAAAGGGGAAGCTCGCAAAAGGGCTTACAAATTATTTAGAACAACTGTCAGGAAGAATAATAAATTTTAAAATGCTAGAAAAGTGTCTGGACAGCTGAAAACTCAGAATACAGGGAGGGGATTTCAAAGTACAACTAATATAAAGGGCCAGTTGTCATTTAAAGGGCCAGGTTCAACTTGAAGGGACAAGCATTATTTTAAAAAGGCTGCCAAACTAGGTATATATCCTAAAGAAGTGAGAGCCATGACAAGAACAGATATATGCACAACCATGTTCATCGCACCACTATTTACAATAGCCAAAAGATGGAAACAACCTAGGTGTCCATCAGCTGAGGAATGGATAATCAAACTATGGTATATTCACACAATGGAATACCATGCAATGCTAAAGAATAATGTAGAATCTGCAAAACACCACATAACGTGGATGAACTTGGAGGACATTATGCTGAGTGAAATAAGTCAATCACAAA
>NW_006932831.1:2757-3737 GCF_000298275.1 Orycteropus afer afer
GGATGGACACTGGGAAGAGGTAACTGTGGGGAGGAGGTGGGAGGGGAGCTGTTGCATTGTGGTAGACTGTGGTCAATGTCATGAGACAAAGTGTATATGAACTGCTGTATGGAAACTGAATTTGCTCTGTAAACCTTCACCCAAATCACAACAAAATTTTTTAAAAATGTAAATTTAAAATGTAAAATATAAAAAGGCTGCCAAGGGAGCCTATGAAAGAGCCTGTCAAAGAGTCAAGGAAGAAATGAAAAGAAAAATCACAAATTTCTTACAGTCCATTGAAAATCAAAGTACAACATTCCAAAACTTATTGATACAGTGAAGGTATTATTCAAAGATACATTTAGAGCAATAAATGCTTACCTGGGAAAAGAAGAAAGATATCAAATTAACAGTCTAACTCAACAACTCCAGGAACTAGAAAGGGACGAGCAAACTAAATCTAAACCTTTTAGAGGAATGGAAATGACACAGATTAGAGCGTAAGTAAATAAAATCTAAACAAAAACAATAGAGACAATCAATAACAAAGATTCATTCTTTGAAAAGGTCAATAAAATTGATAAACCTTTAGCTAGACTGACAAAGGAAAAAAGAGAAAAGATGCAAATAACCAAAATAAAAAACGTAAGAGAGGACATTACAACTGACAAAATAGAAATAAAGAGAATTATGACAGAATATTATGAACAATTGTACAGCAACAAAGTTGATAACCTACATGAAATGAACAAATTCTTAGAAGCACACAATCTATGCACACTGACTCAAGAGGAAATAGAAAGTCTCAACAAACCCGTAACAAGTGAACAGATGGAATCTTTGATCAGGAAACCAAAAATAGCAAATATCAACAGACCATTAATACACAAGATGACATTATCCCAGAAACCATAGCTATGGACATAGCCAAAATAAAGTGAGATTACAATATTGTAAACAGGGAACTAGAGACATCAATTGGCAAGTGAGGACAACTA
>NW_006932832.1:0-691 GCF_000298275.1 Orycteropus afer afer
GATAAAAGAGCTGAACAGAAGATTTCTAAGAGCAGCTCGAGCAGACAAAACCAATTACTAAAATGAAATGTGCAAAGACCTGGAGTTGGAAAACCAAAAAGGAAGAACACGCTCAGCATTTCTCAAGTTGAAAGAATTGAAGGAAAAATTTAAGCCTCGAGTTTCAATATTGAGAGATTCTATGGGCAAAATATTGAATGATGCAGGAAACATTAAGAGAAGATGGCAGGAATACATAGAATCACTATACCAAAAAGAACTGGTTGATCTTCATCCATTTCAGGAAGTGGCATATGATCTAGAAGCAATGGTACTGAAGGAGGAAGTCAAATCTGCAATGAAAGATTTGGCAAAGAACAAGGCTTGGGGAATTGACAGAATACCCACTGAGATATTTCAACAAATGGATGCCCCATTGGAGTCACTCACTCAGTTATGCCAAGAGATTTGGAAGACAGCTACCTCGCCAACTGACTGGAAGAGATCCATATTTGTACCCATTCCAAAGAAAGGTGATCCCACAGAATGTGGAAATTATAGAACAATATCAATAATATCGCACGCAATAAGATCTTACTGAAGATAATTGAAAAATGTTTGACAGAGAACTTCCAGAGGTGCAAGCTGGATTCAGAAGAGGATGTGGAACAAGGGATATCATAGCTGTTGTCAGATGGATCTTGGCTCAAGG
>NW_006932832.1:1536-3522 GCF_000298275.1 Orycteropus afer afer
TAGAGAAGGATGTCATGCTTGGTAGGGTGGAGGGTCGATGAAAGAGGGGGAGGCCTTCAACGAGATGGATTGACACAGTGGCTGCGATGATGGGCTCAAGTATAGCAGGGATCATGGAGCTGGTGCAGGATCAGGCAGTGTTTCATTCTGCTGTACATGGGGTCGCTATGAGTCAGAAACGACTTGACGGCACCTAACAACAACAACAGGATTGACAGAATATTATTAGTACTTTGAATGAAGGATTGGGGAATATCTGGAGAGATAGGAAAACTATAAAATTCAAATATGAAATTATGAAATATTAAAATTAAAAAAATTTGAAATTAAAAATGCACTGGACAGGATTAATATCAGATTAGATAGCATAGGGAAAGGGATCTGTGAATTTGAGGAAAATCAATAGAAATCTTCCAAACTAAAGCACTCGGGAAAAAAAAAGCAACTCTATTACCTGAAGAGTAGTGTCATATAATCTGATATAGACTGTAAGTAAGAAGAAGTCAAGCAAGAAAGTGAAATATAAAA
The DNA here is from genome assembly GCF_000298275.1 of Orycteropus afer afer. Taxonomy (NCBI): domain Eukaryota; kingdom Metazoa; phylum Chordata; class Mammalia; order Tubulidentata; family Orycteropodidae; genus Orycteropus; species Orycteropus afer. Next base: position 2,065 of record NW_006932832.1, read on the forward strand.
GTTAAGAAACTTTGATAAAAATTTCCCAAATTTGAGCACTAAGAATCTCAGTGCACAAGAAGTAGGATTAATTAGTACAACCAGAGCTTCAGATATTATAGTCAAACTACCTAACACCAAAGATACAGAGAAAGTCTTAAGAGCAACTTGGAAAATAAAAGACACATTACATATAGGGAAACATTAAAATATTTGACAGCTGACTTTTCGTCAGAAGTACTGGAAGCCTAAAGATAATGTAACAGCATTTTTAAAATGCAGAAAAAAGAAAAACCTGTTACTGTGTCAACTTAGAACTCTATATACAGAAAAAATGACATAAAATATGAGCATAAGAAAAATATTTTTAGATAAATAAAAGCTGAAGAAATTCATAGCAATCAGACATAAACTAAATAAGCTTTAAGAAATTTCTTGAAGTCAAAGGAAAACTATATGAGATGAAAATTCAGATCGATAGGAAGGAGAGAAGGAAAGGCATTGAAATTGGTAAATATGTGATGGAATATAAGAATATTTTTTTCTTTTCTTAAATTATTTAAAAGTTAATTGGTGTAGCACAAACAGATGACTACCAAATTTGGCCCATGATTTATTTTGTAAATAAAGTTTTTTTTTTGGTTGTTTGTATTTATTTTAAGAGAGCTGTGCTGTCATTTGCATATCATCTATGGCTGATTTGGCACTAGAGCAGCAGAACTGAGTTGTTGCAACAGATAATATGGTCCACAAAGCCAAAAATATTTACTAATGGGCCTTTGCAGTTAAGTGCTCAACTGCTAACCAAAAATTTAGTAGTTCAAATCCACCCGCCACTGCATAGGAGAAAGATGTGCCACTTTGCTTCCATAAGTATTTTCAGCCTTGGAAAACCTATGAGATAGTCCTATTCTATTCTAAAGGTTTTTATAAGTCAGAATTGAATTTATGGCAATGTTTTTACCTATTTATTTATTTATTTATTTTTCCAGCCCTTTATAGCAAAAGTTTTCTTACTCCTTCTGTAAGCTTTTATCTTAAAATTCTAGAAAAAGAAGAGCCAATTAAACCTCAAGTAAATAAAAGAAGGAAATGAAAAAATGTGAAAATCAATTTTAAAACATATTCATCTAACAACATCAAAAATTAACAATGGCAAAAATTGGTTCTTTAAAATATTTAATAGCATCAATAAATCTCTAAGTAAACAGATTAATTTTTTAAAAAAGAAATAGAGATTACTGATAGTAGGAATGATATAGGGAGAACATTATTATAGATTCAACAAAAATTCAAAGGAAAATGAGGTAACATCCTAAACATTTTCATGTCTATAAGTTTGACAAGGTGCTTACTCACTGATCTGCACTGAACACTTTCCCTTGTTACCCTCCCTAGAGGGACCGGGTCTCCGGGAGCAAGGTAAGCACGGGCGGGCTTGTGCTTAGTAACTGGGAGCGAGGTAAGCACAGGCGGACT
>NW_006932833.1:0-652 GCF_000298275.1 Orycteropus afer afer
AATGAAAAAGAAAACCCTCAGTGAGATGGGTTGACACAGGAGCTGCAATGATGGGTTCAAGTGTAGCAATGATTGTGAGGATGATGCAAGACCAGGCAGTGTTTTCTGTTGCACATAGGGTCTCTATAAGTCAGAGCCAACTCAGGGGTACCTAACAACAGCAACATGGGCAAAATACTGAATGATGCAGGAAGAATCAAAAGAAAATGGAAGGAATACACAGAGTCACTGTACCAAAAGGAATTAGTAGATGTTCAACCATTTCAGGAGGTAGCATATGATCAAGAACCAACAATATTGAAGGAAGAAGTCCAAATTGCACTGAAGGCATTGGTGAAAAACAAGGCTTCTGGAATGGACAGAATACCCATTGTGATGTTTCATCAAATGGATGCTACACTGGAAGCCCTCACTTGTTTATGCCAAGGAGTGTGGAAGACAGCTACCTGGCTGGCTGTCTGGAAGAGATCCATATCTGTACCCATTCCAAAGAAAGGAGATCCAACAAAATGTGGAATTTATCAAACAATATCATTAATATCACACACAACTAAAACTTCACTGAAAATAATTAAACACTGGTTATAGCAGTACATGGGAGCGCTGGTAGCATAGTGCCTAAGGCACTTGACTGCTAACCAGAAGGCTGGAG
>NW_006932833.1:2217-3057 GCF_000298275.1 Orycteropus afer afer
GTAGATTGCCCAACCTTCCTTCTGAGGAGTGGCTGGTGGGTTTAAACTGCCAGCCTTCTGGTTAGCAGTCAAGTGCCTTAGGCACTATGCCACCAAAGCTCCCAAGGATTACTAAAGGGAACAATAAAGAAGTCAATCACAGTCTTATTAACATGGTGCCAAATGGTAGAATTCTTGCCTTCCAGGTGGGGACCAGGTTTGACTCCCTGCTGACGTACCTCATGCACACCCACCATTTGTCTGTCGGTGGAGCCTGCTTGTTGCTATGATGCTGAACAGCTTCAGCAAAGCTTCCACTCTAAAAACAAAGGCTTGGTGATCCATTTCTAAAAAGCAGCCCTTGAAAGCCCTGTGGATCACAATGGTCTAATCCCACTGTGCATGGGGCTACCATGAGTGGGGGGCCGACTTGATGGCAGCTAACAACAACATGGAGCTTAGAGGATGAGTGAATCGAGGAGGGCTTCCTGCAAGAGTATATTTTGTTTCTAGCACTATGCTAGGCACCGGAACATGACAGTGAACAGGACAGACAGTTCTAGACTGTCTTGGAGCTCCATCTCATTGGGCTACTGAAGCAAGAATGGGAGTTTCCCGGGAAAAGAAGATAAAAGAGCATCCAGGAAGAGGGAACTACCTAGGCACAAGCAGGAAATCTCAGCTCAGGAGAATGCCTGTAATATCCCCGCCTTCTCTCTCTCTGGGATATCTTCCCATTTTGAACCTCCAGCAAATTTCAGCATGCAGGCCTGATTTTAGCTGACTATGGACCTGGGCGGGGAGCTTTGGTAGCATAGTGCCTAAGGCACTTGACTGCTAACCAGAAGGCTGGTGGTTCAA
>NW_006932834.1:0-853 GCF_000298275.1 Orycteropus afer afer
GGCCCAGGGGGTACCCCGCCCAGGAGATATCAGGAAGTACCTGGCCCGGGGGCAGGGTACCGGGTCCAGTGAGTACCTGGCTTGGAGGGGTACCCAGGCCAGGAGGTACCCTGCCCAGGAGAATCCCCATCCAGGAGATACCCTGCCCAGGAGATACCTGGCCCGGGGGTACCCCACCCATGAGATTTCAGGGGTACCCAGCCCAGGGAGTACCCCTGTCCAGGAGATACCCTGTCCTGGAGATACCCGGCCCAGGGGTGTACCGAGCCCAGGAGATACCTGGCCTAGGGAGTACCCCACCCAGGAGAGACGGGGGGTGGGGGACGGGGGTGGGAGGTAGGGTGTTACCCGGCCCCAGAGGTACCGGGACCCTGAGTAAGCTGTGCAGAAGTCATCATTAACAGCTTCGGTGCATTACAAACTAAACTAAAGCAACGGTGACCCAGAGGCAGAGACGTACAGGTACACTTCCGATGAGAAAGCAAGAGAGTGATCAGGATTATATTTTTCAGTTGAGACCTGACGAGTAATTTTTAAACCAACAAAACCGTCCACCATTAGCTAGCACGCTCTTCGGAAATCTGAGCGTTGGTGTCCTGGCGTCTGTCAACTCTAACTGCCAGGTACACCCCTGGGCCGGGTATCTCCTGGGGCCAGTACACCCCTGGGCCAGTCGCCCTGGATGACAACCTTCCCCAGGCGGGGGAGGCGGTACCTTCAGAGCCGGGGCCAGCAGGGGAGAGAGGAGGGAGCCCGCTGAAAGCCCCGCCTGCGTTCCCGTTTTCCTTTTGCCTCTGTGCGTCTTTGGTTTTGCCTTAGCCGCCTCTCCAAGCCGACGGGGCCCGTTAAACCC
>NW_006932834.1:4050-4964 GCF_000298275.1 Orycteropus afer afer
TGCTCACACGCACATACACACGTGGGAGTGGGAGCGGGAGTGTCCTGTGAATCCCAGGCTGCTGGGACAAATTCTCCCAAGGGCTTGATTCAGGACCAGTCCTTAAAGCTGCCCAGTGAGCTGCACGGTGAGCAGGTTCTCCTGCAGAGCCGAGCTCATCCGAACGCAGTGCCTGGGACGACACGCTGGCTTGCCAATGGTGACTCCAACTTCAGCTGTGCTCTGTTCCCTCTTAAAACGAGGCCAGGCGTTAAGAGTGACACCACATCTGTCACCGTGGGGTCATACTGTCACCCAGTTGATCCTCGGACTTCAGAATGTGGTTCAGCCACACGTGCAGAGGGGACCCACATGGCAGTCAGTCCGACTTGCGCCCTTCCTGGCCCCACCCATCACCTGCTGCTCTTTCCCAGGCTGTAGTTCTGCCCAAGGCGCTCTGTCCATGAGAAGACGCTGTCGTTAGAATCTACATTCGGTAGGAAGTGTAAATCCAGTCTCTGACCAAGGCCCACGAGGCGACCCAGTGCTTCTGGGGCTGCAATTCTGTTCTATAAGTTACTACTGGGCAGAAACTCAACCACCGGCACAGGCCTCCCACACTGAGCTGCCTCCTTGTGCTAACAACAGTGCTTATTGACGGTTGCCTCATAAACCCAACAACAGCGCCTGGGCTTCCCTCCATATGAAACACAAAGCACCTTCATGAAGAATCTACCCACTATGCAATTTCTTCCAAGTGAAGATGTAACGAACGGCTGAGAACTCTCTAGTGTTGCAAACAGCAGAACCCCCTCCCCCGAGGTGACACTATTTATTGTCTTCTGTTTGGGGGTCAGTGAAATGAACTCAGGCCCCACCTCCTGGGAGTCTAAATTCTCAGCCATTAGGTAGAATGAGGTCAGGTACCCTGTCCC
>NW_006932835.1:0-1191 GCF_000298275.1 Orycteropus afer afer
AACCCACACCTGTGGCTTCCAGCCAAACAAAAGACAGGCATATGAGTGTAGGTAGATACACTCCTTGGAGAGATCAATCATGGGAGAATAGAAGGGCTGTGCATGCACAGAGAGGTGGCTTGCAGGGAGGGAATGCATGGGAGGGAAGGACACAGAGAACAGGTAACTATGGAGAGGAAGTGAAAAGAGAGCTGTTGGATTGTGGGAAATTGCAGTCAATGTCATGAGACAAAGTGTATGTGAACTGCTGTATGGAAGATGCATTTGCTGTGTAAACTTTCACCCAAATCACAATGAAAATTTTTTAAAAAAAGCATCAACTCTAAAAAATGGGCAAAAAAGATTATCCCAGGGCAGTAGTTGCAAGGGTTCATCTAGCCTCCATAACTCCAGAAAGTATACGGTCCACAAAAATTTGAAATTCTGTTCACGTGCAGGATTCTTAACACCAAAGGCAGGGTTGGCACCCAGGACTTCCGGTAGAGAGAGCTGTCCACACACGTCATTCCGGATTCCCCAGCTTTTACTTGCCCAAACTCCCCTTTGGTGCCTTTTGCCTTGTCTAGCGTAGGTACCACTGTACAGAACTTTGGACAGATGCAGTCTGTGGGAGGCAAACATGAATTTGGTTTAAAATGCTCCTTTTTTGCCAATGGTAGCAGCTTTTTTTTTCCCACCACTACCCAGTGGAGCCCTTCGACATATGGCACTCACCTCCATGCCGCTGTGAGTGCCTTGAGGACACTTGAGAAGTACAGATACATAAAGCATGTCCTTGCCCTTAGGGAGCTCACAGTCTCCTTGGGGAAACAGATTGCATACAACTAATCAAAATACAGTGTGGTGAATATTATGACTGAAGAGTAGAGGGACATATTTTCTCCCTCCATGCCCGCCTTCCTGTGGCATGTACTAAGGCTAGTATAACAGTGGGCAATAGATAGTCTTTGTCTTTTAGCATAATAATGCACTGGGGATGAGGTGTGTGTGTGTGTGTTCTGTGCCCTCGAGTCAGCCCTGACTCATAGCAAACCCTCCTTGGGTTTCTGAGGCAGTGTCACTATGGAAGTAGATTGCCCAACCCTCTTCCAAAGAGTGGCTGGTGGGTTTGAACCGCCAACCTTCTGGTTAGCAGTCAAGTGCCTTAGGTGCTACACAGGGAGGCCTGTGCTCAAAGGATTTGGGCTTTCT
>NW_006932835.1:2051-3547 GCF_000298275.1 Orycteropus afer afer
TCTGTCGGGCCCTAGCTAATTTGACTGTATTCCCTGGGGATTATTGATTGCTTGGACATCTGGATGTGTTTCAATTCCAAAACTCTGATGTCATTCCTGGAGGTCAATTAGTGTGTGTACTGAATCTTTGCAGCTTGGTAATGATTCCAGATTTCTGATTTATCATCTCTATGTCTCTTGCTGAAAGCACCTGTAAAAGATGAGGTGTGCACCTCAGCCGCCACGGATTCCTCATTAAATCCCCACTCCTCTTTGTTGATTAATCAAGCCATTCATTTTCCTTTTTTTTTTTTTAAGGAGCTTCTATTCCTCCACACACCTCATTGTCATGATTCTGCTGCAAAAGTCTTTTCTTTCCTGGATCACTGTGTCCTTCCTCTTAAGAGGCCAAATGTTAGTATCCTCGTAATTTACAAGCAGAAAAGCCATCACAACCAAGGACTGAAACCTGCCAACGATCAGGAAGTTGGTGCAGGACCAGACAACGTTGCCTTCTGTTTTGCATAAGGTTGCCATAAATCGGAGCTGACTCAATGACAACGAATGGCAATAACAACAACAAAGTTGGGCTGCTGCTTATATCAGAGTGGGAGACAGGATGGAGTTTAAGCAGAAAGAATGACATGTTCCATTTTGCACTTTAGAGAGATCACTGTAATTGCAGCTTGGCAAAAGGATGGTTCTCTGTGTGTTGCGATAATTGGGCAGTTGCAAGAGGGGGTAGAGCTGTCTTGTGCGTCAGAATAACTATTTTAGGGTTGTTCTTGGTTAACGATTTGGTGCTTTAGCAGAAACTCTTGGTACCCCGCCCATATGCCATTGTTACTCACCATTCTGTGCATGCTCACCCACTGTTTCCAAAGCCAGCACCTGTGACTCCTGTACCTGAGGTACATGGTAACTGGATCCCAATGGGCCTGTGCCCAGGGCAAGTCAGGGCCAGCAAGTTGATGCTGCATGGGGTTAGTTCTCAACCAATAACTGGGACGGGAGTTGGTGGATAAGTGCCCCAGCTCCCTGACCACTCGGTGTTCAATTCAGGTCTGGAATTGAGGTCTGCACTGTGCTCCACTGTTCTGCACTGGGACTGAGCCTCAATTGCCCACAGTGGCAACGTGCTCAATCACGTTCCAAAGCATAGTTTGGTTATCCATTCTTCTGTTGACGGGCACCTAGGTTGTTTACATCTCTTTGCTATTGTAAATAGTGCTATTGTAAATAGCCAATAACACTCTTTATTGGCTTATTTCCTTTCATTGCCTCACTTACCCCACTCCACACTATGTTGGACACTAGGATATGTCCCCTAGATGCCCCTTCAATGAGAGACTTGCTGCCCTGGATGCTGGGAGTGTTATTGGCTGGTGATGTTCAGTTGTCGGTCTCTTTAAGGATCACCTCAGCTGCAGAGAGTTACCTTGTCCAAGGTCACACACCTTTCCAGGGCATCCCACAAGAAATGACTGATTGATGTGGGATTATAAAGTCTTAGCCAT
>NW_006932837.1:0-3512 GCF_000298275.1 Orycteropus afer afer
ATGGTGCAAATATAAAGGGAAATTTTAAAAAATGTGTTAAAATTGAAGATACATAAAATAATTTTTAACATATTATTTTTGAAGAATGTTACAGCAAAGTCTATATGACTTTTTAACAAAACATGGGGCATTTACACAATTCATATGTTCTTAATAATATTATATTTGTGTGTGTATAAAATATTTAGTTCCATACTATAATGTTTTATATTGCATTGGATTCTGGATCTACGATTCACCAAATGTATGACCTTGTCCAAGTTATTAAACTTTGCTGAGCCTCAGTTACCTCATCAGAAAATGAGAGTGATATTACTTACTCTATGATTATTAAAAAAATTAAATGTTATAATTCATATAAAACAGTGTGATAACTGACCTGTAGCAATGCTCAATATAAGACCAAGAAATTTATAACTTTTTTTTATTAATTCAATATAATTATGTTAAGGACCATAATAAACATTAGGATGCAAAAAATGGAGCTACTATTGATCATGTACAAAAAATGATTTTACTAAATTTAATAAGAATTGTTGTTTTTACAAAAGTTAAATTTGATTCTCTTTTTAGAAATAGTTTCATTATCATTGCATTAATGGTATAATAACTGAAAGAATTAAGAAAATAGACTAAAACCAAGGGTATAGACTAAATTAAATTCATAGCAAAATTGTTTATAGAGAACCAACTGCAAAATTACTACCACCTCACCATTAATAAATGCACTGCTTTACTTTATACTGTCAACAGATACAGAAATTTCAATGCAGAACTGCTTGAAAAATGTAAACTAAAATCTTATTTAAAACACTTCCTTAAATGCTTACATATAAATGTAAACTTTATATAGTCATAAAATTATAGACTTTTAAACAATTTTAATTAGAAATATGTAGATATGTTTACTATATTTTATTTGCAATTTCTAAACTCATCTGGGAGCTCTGGTGGCATAGTGCTTAAGGCATTTGACTCCTAACCAGAAGGCTGGAGGTTCAAACCCACTAGCCACTCCTCAGAAGGAAGATTAGGCAATCTACAGGAAGATTAGGCAATCTACGTCTGTAGTGATACTGCCTTGGAAACCCAAGGAGGGCTTGCTATGAGTCCCATCTGACTCGACAGCACTGAGAGTTTAAACCCATCTATCTTGGTGCACAGATAGGCACCAGGATATAGTTAAGAGAATTTTTTGAAATATGCTATGTTACCAAGTATAAAATGTTGCTCTTTGTCTTTGATTCGATTTTAAATTGCTCCCATTAACTGAAGTTATTTATAAAACCAAATCCAGAAGAATTTCCTACAACCTTAAGCGTATCATCTTCTTCATGTAACTTTTGTTGTAGCATGATGTTGACATAATAATTGCTTAAGAATCAAGAATATGAGTAGAGAACATCAACAAAACCAACAGTTGGTTCTTTGAAAAAGTTAAACATAAAGCTACCATAGAGCTATTGTTGTTAGTTGCTGTTGAGTTGATTATGACTCCTGGTAACTCCACGTGTGTGGAGTAGTACTACTCCATAGCATATTTCCAAACCAGATCACCAGACCTGTCTTCCAAGGTGCCTCTGGGTGAGTTCAAACCAGCAACCTTTTGGTTAGTAGTTGAGTGCTTCAGTGTTTGCTCCAGCCAGGGACTCCTAAAGCTACCATACAACCTTGCATTCCACTCTTGGGTACATGGGACTTGAAAGCAGTGGCACAAACAGACACATGCACACCAGTTTTCATTGCAGCACTATTCACAATGGTCAAAAGGTAGAAACAACCCAAATATCCATAAAGAGATGGAAACAAAATGCAGTATATACATGATAGGGAATATTATTCAGCCATGAAGAAAAATGAAGTCCTGAAACAGGCCACAGCATGCATGAACCTTGAAAATACACTGAGTGCAATTAGTCAGTCACAAAAAGACAAACATCTCATGATTTCATTGATATGAAATACTTAGAAAAGGCAAATGTATAGAGATTAGAGTTTAACAGTTGTTACCAGGGGCAGACAGGATGCAAAAAGCTGGGAATTATTGTTTAGGTAGCATTGAGTTTTTGTTTATAGTGATGGAATATTTAGCAACAGATATTGTGATGGTTTACAATACGATTGATGTAATTGGTTTTATTGCATTGTACACATGAAAAAATGTCAAATTGGCACTTGTTTTTTTCTTTATATTTTCACAAAATTAAAAAATGATAAATATCCAGGTTGACTGATCAATAAAAAAGAGAGAAGACAAATTACTAAGATAAGGAACAAAAGAAAGGACATCATTACTGATTTTAGAAAAATAAAAAGGATGACAAGCCAATACTCTGAACACCTATATGCCAACAAATTAAATAACTGATGAAATGGGTAAATTCTTGTAAAGACACAAATTACCAAAACTGAGTCAATAATAAATTAAAAACTCAATAAATATCTATAATAATAAAGAGATTAAATTAATAATTTAAAAGTCCAAGCATAGATGGCTTCACTGGAAATTCTGCCAAATATTTAAAAATTAAAACACATATTATTATTATTTTTTAAACAGTGGAAGAAATGCTTTCTTACTCATTCAATGAGTCTGGTATTATTCTCACACCAAAACCAGACAAAGACAGCACAGTAAAAGAAAACTAAACACCAGTATCACTTATAGATATAAGCAGCATAATTCTGGACAAAATTCTAGCAAACTTAATTCAGCAACATATAAAAAAGGATTATACAACACCGTAACAGAGAGGAATGCAAGGTTAAAGGTTGTGTTCTAACACAAACATAAATTAGTGTAATACTTCATATTAAGATAATGGAGGACAAAAATACATGGTCACATTAATAGATACAGAAAAATCATTTGACAAAAATAAAAAAAAAAACTAGGAGTAAAAGGGAATTTCTTCAATGTGATACAGAGCATTCACAATAAACCCACAACTAACATATCATAGGAGAGCTCTTGACTGCTAACCAGAAGACTGGTGGTTCAAACCCACCAGCCACTCCTCGGAAGGAAGGTTGGGCAATCTACTTCCATAGTAATACTGCCTCGGAAACCCAAGGAGGGGTAGCTATGAGTCCGATCCAACTTGATGGCAGTGAGGTTTTTTTTTTTTTTGGTTTGTTGAGTATTATTACATTTTGTAAATACAGTTAAAATTTGTTTATACATTCTCTTGCTGATGAACATTTGAATTGTTTTCTGCTTATTATGAATAAAGGTGCTTTTTGCTACACTTTTGTGAACATACATATTATTTTCCTTGGGAAAATATTTAGGCATAGAATTGCTGGACCATAGGGTAGATGTTATTCATAAGGTTTTCCCTGGCCAATTCTTTCAGAAGTGGATGGCCTCTTCCTTCTTCCTAGTCTGTCTCAGTCTATAAACTGGGCTGTTACCTATGCACCAGGTGCATCTCGCTGGGTTTTAAACACCAGAGGCTCAGCCTCAAAACTCACGTCTACATGTCACCACAGTAGGACAAACCGACAGACAA
>NW_006932838.1:0-2571 GCF_000298275.1 Orycteropus afer afer
CTTTTGCATTCCAGTCACCAGTGATAATTAACACATCCTGATTGCATGTTTGGTCAATTTCAGACTGTAGAAGCTGATAAAATTCTTCAATTTCAATCTGTGGCTTTGGTGGTTGGGGTATAAATTTGAATATACCCTAGTGCTCTAAAAATGGTATGAACAGATATATGTACACCTGTGGTGAACTGCTTGATGTGGCCCTTCTAGCCATTGTCCTCCCTTCTGTGATGTATTATCAATCCTATTATCCATGCCTGTTTGGAGTGGTGTGGTAGTTAAGGTCGGGTGTCAACTTGGCTGGGCAGCTGGTAGTAGTCATTCCCTATGATGACTGACAATTGTCTCTGTGGTGGGATTTGCCTTGAGCTGCTGATTGTTAAAGCCATCCACTTGGATTATTTCTGTTGGAGCAACACAGGTGGAATGTATCTTGAGTCCTGCCTTGTTGGAGGGTATAATTCAAATCACCACCCTTAGCTTCCCTGAGGGTATACCTATAAATCTCCTGGGAAGGTTCGCCCTCCTCTTGCTCTGGTTCTGTGTTTGGGCTCATCCTCATCTCACCCCTGGATTTGGGACAGCAGCCGTCATCTGATCTGCTGATTGAGGTTCATCAAAACCCGAGAATGGGAGGATCCTCCAGACCCACTTACAGACCTTGGACTCGCCAGCCTGCCAGCCTCCACCACTACTATATGAAACGATCCCTTGGGTGTCTATGAGTTCTGTGAGGCTTTACAGCGAAATACAGAATGCTAAGACTGGGGAAATTACTGGGAGGAGGAGGAGTTAATGTCTGAAATGATGGAGTGGCACAGTAGTTTGGACATTTGGGACGTCTTTAACCTCTGCCTCATGGGGACCGCCTTTGTGCTGATCTTTCTGAGAGAATTGTTCAAGCAACCCCTATGTTCATTGCTGCTGCATTCACAATAGCACATAAATGGAAATTACTAAAGTATCCATCAGCAGATGAATGGATAAGCAAATTGTGGAATATATACAATGGAATACTTTGGAACCACAAAAAACAATGAGGAGTCCAAGAAACATTATAATGTGGATGGAACTGGATGGTATAATGTTACATGTAAGAAGTCAAGCATATAGGGACAAATATTGTATGATCCTTCTTTTATAAGCAGATAAGAATAGATAAATATAGAGAGACTAATGTTCATTGTCAGTTATCAAGAAGGGTAGGTGGGGAAAGTACACTTTAAACAGTGGAGATTAGTTATTTTTGGTGATGGGAAAAGTGGCACTGAATATGGATGTAGTAAGCACAGCACAACCAAAGTAAAAACAAGCATTTGAGCACATATGGATGGGTATATGGGTAAGTACAGGTGGGTCCATAGGTGTCCATAGTTCCAACTCATAGCAGTCCTATGTACAGAATGAAACACTGCCTGGTCCTATGTTATCCTCACAATTGTTGCTAGATTTGAGCCCATTGTTGCAGCCAGAGAGTCAATCCACTTTGTTGAGTCTTCCTCTATTTTTGCTGACCCTCCACTTGACGAAACATAAAATTCTTCTCCCAGGACTGGCCCCTCCTGACAACATGTCCAAAATACGGAGATGAAGCATCACCATCCTCACTTCTAAGGAGCATTCTGGCTGTACTTCTCCCAAGACAGATTTGTTTGTTCTTCTGACAGTTGATGGTATATTTAATATTATTCACCAATGCTGTAATTCAAGGGCATCAATTCTTCTTCAGTATTCCTTATTCATTGCCCATGCATATGAGACTACTGAAGTATCTATACCAAAACCAAATCAGACCCACAGCCATCGAGTCAACTCCAACTCATAGAGACTCAGCAAGACAGAATAGAACTGCCCCATATGGTTTCCAAGGCTGTAAATCTTTACGGAAGCAGACTGCCTCATCTTTCTTCTAAAGAGCAGTTGGAGGGTTTGAACCACTAACTTTTGGTTAGCAGCCAAATGCCTTAACCACTATACCACCAGAGCTTTTTGTATAGATATATACATTTTTATATTATAATTTTAATCTCTTCTTATATTTGAATTGTTTCAGACTTTATGTATTGCTTTCTTTGTACCATTGTCATGGATTAAACTGTGTCTCCCAAAAATATGTGTTGACTTGGCTGGGCCATGATTCTCAGAGGTTTGGCAATTATGTAATAATGTAATTTGGCAGTTATATAATGATGCAATCATCCCTCATGATGGGATCAGCCAATCAGTTGTAAGAGGAATAGGGTGGGATGCAGCATCCTTGTTCAGGTCACAGCCCTGATCCTATGAGAGGGGAGTTTTTCTGGGGTGTGACCTGGATCATCTTTTATTGTACAAGAGATAAAAGGAGGGAGAAGGGAGCAGAAAAAGGGGAAGACTGACTAGCACCAAGGAAGAAGAGCTGGAAGTAGAGCATGTCCTTTGTATCCAGGATCCCTGCACTGAGAACTTTCTAGACCTAGGGGAAGATTGATGCCAAGACATACATAGATCTCCAAAGAAAGCTGGGCTCACAGATGTTGAAAGGAGACAAAGGCCTTCCCCCAGAGCCAACAGAGAGAAGAGATTCCCCTAGAG
>NW_006932838.1:3086-3608 GCF_000298275.1 Orycteropus afer afer
CCATATTGCTTTCCACAGTGGTTGTGTCACTTCACAGTCCCACCAGCAGTGTATGAGAGTCCCAATCTCTCCACATCCCGGCCAGTATTTGTTATTTTCTGTCTCATTGAACCTTGCCATCAGTGCTGGGGTGAGATGGTATCTCCTTGTTTTGATTTGCATCTCTCTGATGGCCAGTGGTTGTGAACATCTCTTAATGTATTAGCTGGTCACCTGAATATCCTCCTTGGTGAAGTGTCTATTCATGTCTTCTGCCCATTTTTTTAATTAGATTGTTATTTCCTTTGGTGTTGAGGAATTGGAGTTTTCTATAAATCTTAGCAATAAATCCCTTGCCAGATATGTAATTATTGGCAAATATGAATTTGTTGCTGTCATTTTTGTTATGTGATTTTTGGTGTTAATTTCTTAGTTCCATGTAATTTTCTATGCTGAGCTCATTTTGTTTATGAATCATGTTATCACTTCCTTCATTTCTATTGTTTTAGTATTTGCTAAATATTTATGCTTGTCCTCTTTTTT
>NW_006932839.1:0-3568 GCF_000298275.1 Orycteropus afer afer
AAGGCTTTTATCCCCTTCCCTGCTCTTCCGGCCTGCTACTCTGGCGTCCCTGCGTTGTCTCTCCTCACCTGTAAGCCTGGGGCTCAAGGCTTTTATCCCCTTCCCTGCTCTTCTGGCCTGCCATTCTGGTGTCCCTGAGTTGTCTCTCCTCACCTGTAAGCCTGGGGCTGACTAGGAAAGGTTATATATGGAGGCAAACTCTTTTTTGGTTGCCAGGGGTGGGAGGGGAGGGGAGGGAACACTGTTTCAAGCTCGGACTGCAGTAGACATAAATTCACTAATGGAAAATATTGCCATTTTCATTATCTTCCATTATGATGCAGATGCTCACAGCTCCAGTGGAAAGCTTGTCTTGGTCACCCTGGAACAATTATAGAAGCTGACAAGTCTCAAGTTCCTGGATCAAATGCCCAAATGGAGCCTTTTCCTGGTTCATGCAGATGCAGGGGCTGACAAGCTCAAGGTTCACAAGCAGTATGCAGGCTGTTGATTTAGGCAGATAACGAATCCAAGATCACTGGGCAGAATGATTGGTTGTTCGCTTATGGACAGTTATAGGCAGCACTACAGGATCCAGATCCACAGAAGGTTCCAGGTGATCCGATAGAATATGGAAATTATTAAACAACATCAATATCACATGCAAGTATAATTATTCTGAAGATAATTCAAAAAATGATTGCAGCACTACATCCATTGGGAATGACCAGGAATTCAAGCCAGATTCAGAGAAGACATGGAATGATGGCTGTCACTGATGATGTCAGGTGAATCTTGCCTGAAAGCAGAGAAAACAAGAAAGCTGTTAACCTGTATTTTATTGACTCCACAAAAGCAATTAAGTATGTGGATCATAATAAATTACAGATAACATTGCCAGAAATTGTAATTTCAGAACACCTAATTATCAATCTTAACAAAAAGCCAAATTTGAAAAGCTGATATGGGTCTGTATTTTTAGCTTAATTAATATCCCTTAAAACCAAACTCACTGCTGTCAAGTTAATTCTAACTCATAGCCACCCCACCTTTGGTTTCTGGAAGAGTATCTCTACAGAGGTAGATTGTCCAGTCTTCCTTCTGAGGAGTGACTGGTGGGTTTGAACCATCAGCTTTCTAGTTAGCAGTCAAATGCCTTAAGTACTATGCCACCAGAGTTCCCTTACTGTAGGAAATCCTATGGGGTAGTTGTAATTTGTCATGTAGTGTTACTATGAATTGGAATCAATTCAACAGACCGCATCATCAACAATGTTTAGTAAGACAAATATATTTAATATATTTAATCTACAGTGTAACTGTTAGAAGCATTATCATTAATTCACATGGCAAATCTCATTTTTTTTGAAAAATGTCAAATACAAAATAGATCTAAATGTTAAAAATTAATAGGAATAAAATTATATAAAATTGTTAGTCATAAAAGAGTAAAAATAGATCTATAATGTGATAAAGCTATGGAGGGGGGAAAATATATGGATTACAGGCAATAATCAAGAGTTTATATGAGGAAAAAATTATGGAATTAATAAAAATCCAAGTTTGAAAAGTTGGATCAGTATTTTTAGCTTAATTTTAAATATATATACCTATATATGTGTATATATATACATATATATATACACACATATATATATATATATGTATGTATATACATATATATATGTATATATATATGTAGGTATAGCCCTGAAAAAAATTGTTATTTTTATTCAATTGACTATAATTGTTTTTATCTTTCTTAGTCAAAATATTTTTTCAAAGTGGGTTAAAATTGATATATCTGTAGCCTGATATGCTACAACCAATGCAGAAAATAACCTACCATCTAAAAATTATTTCATGGAAATAGTATGAGCCAAAATTTCTTTGTACAGATAATTTTTCATACATACTGCCAAATCAATTATAATGTTTCTGTATTCTTTTCTAATATAGGACTAAAGCTAAGATCTGAGTCAAGGTTATTAAGAGGATGTTCACAAAGGAGTGAATAAGCTCAGGAAGACAAAGGGAGGAAGAATAGAACAGGGTGCTGAAAGTGCCAAAGCTAAGCAAGAGATATCCTACAAACAGAGTCCTAAAGAGGAGAGTATTAACAGTGATAGACTGGTAATTACAGTATAATACTTCCTTAAAACAAAAAGCTCATTATATATTTTGTTTAAATTTTTCTTTTTTTCAAAATTAGATTGTTATGCATTTGGATTTTTTTTCTTTAAATATCAGCCTTACATATTAAATGAAATAAACACTCTCTACATTTTCTAATAAAAATTATATCATTCTGTTTATAAAAGACTATATCATTTTCACATTTTTTGTTACAACTAGAATTTTTGAGACTTTTATTTGCCTTTCATTAAATGTTACTTACAAAGTAAATATAGCTTCAGAATATTCCAAAAACCCAAACTCACTGCCATGGAGTTGGTCCCGACTTGTATTGACTTGGATTCCTGAGGCAGTATCACTATGGAAGAAAATTGCCCAACCTTCCTTTGAGGAATGGCGGTGGGTTTGAACTGCCAGCCTTGTGGTAGCAATCAAATGTCTTAGGCACTATGCCAATAGACCTGACAACCAATGTTATATTTCATTGAAATTTATTTTGTTAATTTTATAAATGATTTATTTTAATAATATTCTTTGTACTATTTTCTGAATATACTATATTAAATTGAAAATTTCATTATCATGAACTCAAATATCAGATTTACATCATCATTTTAGGAATATTTTTATACCAAAAAGTGTTAAAATAAATGAACCATCCAACCCTGAGTTAGTGGTCTGTTTCCTATACAGATTTTGACTCGTGATAAAGAGATATAGCAAAATCTTTTATTGAGGTGAAATCTGACCTATACTTCATTTGTTCATTTATGTAATTTTACTCAATGGTTTACTCATATAAGTACATATAATTTTTTAGCAGATATGTGAAAATCTCAATTCTAATGATTAACAAGTAGGATATGTGTATTTAAATGTAGGTGATACAAACAGAATTTTCCGAGATCACAAGCTCTTGGAGTTTGAACCAGTTGTTTGCTGTTGGTGTCATTAATAGGTGGCTATGCAGATGAGGCAAATTCACAGCTCATCACTAGGGAGAATTTTGATGCTAATCCCCATGTGCAACCTTTCGCCCCTAATGTAGAGCTGAGAAGATGAATACGAGGATTCCTTTGGCACTCCAAGTATTATTACTACTAAAACACATCACAATTCTGTCTAATTACTGTTTGTACCTACAAAGTGACTACAAGAAGGAAATAAATACCAGACAATAATTTCATAAAGGAAAAGAGGGCCATCAGGACTATTTTTTTTTTCTTTTAGAAATTTTTGGGAAATATTTATTTATTTATTTTGTTTTTTATTAGGATTTGGGTGAAGATTTACAGAGTAAATTCACTTTTCATACAGCAGCTCACACATACTTTGTCTCATGTCATTGACCAAAATTACAATGCAGCAGCTCCCCTCCCACTTCCTCCCTATAGTTACCTCCTCCCAGTGTCCATCCCTTCATACTCTTCTGCACCCTGAGAGGCCCATTGTC
>NW_006932840.1:0-1439 GCF_000298275.1 Orycteropus afer afer
TTGATGAAGTCTTTTGATGTGCATAACAATTTAGTTTTTAGAAGGTCCCAGTCATCTAGCTTCTCGTCTATCTCCTGCACATTCTGGGTTATGCTTGACAGTCTATTAATGCCATAAATCAGGGCTCCCAGATCTGCCCCTATTTTATCTTTGATGAATTTTATAGTTTGGGTTTTACATTTAAGTCTTTGATCCAGCTTGAGTTTGTTTTTGTGTATGGGGTGAGATATGGGTCTTGTTTCATTTTTCTAGAGGTGGATATCCAGTTTTGCCAGCACCATTTGTTAAAGAGGCTGTCTCTTCTCCATTTAATGGGTTTTGGACCTTTGTCAAAGATCGGGTGTCGATAGATGGATGGGTCTATATCTGGACTTTTGATTCTGTTCCATTAGTCTGTCTATCATTGTACCAATACCATGCTGTTTTGACTAATGTGGCTGTATAGTAGTTCTTAAGATCTGGGGGTGTGAGACCTCCCACTTTGTTTTTCTTCTGCAGAAGTGCTCTGCTTATCCGAGGTCTCTTTCCTTTCCATATGAAATTAGTAATTGGTTTTTCCATGTCCTTAAAAAATTTTATTGGAGTCTGGATCGGGATTGTGTTAAATGTGTAGATTGCTTTAGGTAGTATTGACATTTTCACAATATTCTGTCTACCTATCCATGAACAAGGTAGGTTCTTCCATTTATGTAGTGCTCTTGTTGTCTCTTGTAGCAGTGTTTTATAGTTTTCTTTGAATACACCTTTTGTGTCTCTGGTGAGGTTTATTCCTAGATATTTTATCTTTTTAGTAGCTATTGTCAATGGTATTATTTCCCTTACTTCTTTAATAGATGACTCTTCATTGATGTAGAGGAATCCAACTGATTTTGTTTGCTGATCTAGTATCCTGCCACTTTGCTGAACTTCTCCATTACTTCCAATAGTTTTTTTTTTTTTTTTGAGTCCCGTGGGTTTTCCACAAACAGGATCATATCATCTGCAAATAGAGATAGTTTTAGTTCCTCTTTGCCAATTTATATTCCTTTTACTTCTCTTTCTTGCCTTATTGCCCTGTCCAGGACTTCCAATACAATATTAAATAGAAGTGGTGATAGAGGGCATCCCTGTCTGGTTCCCATTTGTAAGGGGAATGTCTTGAGTCTTTCTCCATTAATAATGATGTTGGCTGTTGGCTTTGCATGTATACCCTTTATTATGTTGAGGAATTTCCCTTCTATCCCTATTTTGCTGAGAGTTCTGAACAGGAATGGGTGTTGGACTTTATCAAATGCCTTTTCTGCTTCGATTGATATAATCATTTAGTTCTTTTATTTTGTTTATGTGGTGGATTACATTGATTGATTTTCTGATGTTGAACCACCCTTGTAAACCTGGTATGAATCCCACTTGTTCTGGGTGTATTAATTTTTTGATATGTTGTTGGATTCTGTTGGCTA
>NW_006932840.1:3829-4438 GCF_000298275.1 Orycteropus afer afer
GAGAATGCCTTGATTTCACTCTCATATTTGATGGATAATTTGGCTGGATATAGGATTCTTGGTTGGAAGTTCTTTTCCTTCAGTGTTTTATATATGCTGTCTCATTGCCTTCTTGCCTGCATGGTTTCTGCTGATTATTTTCAGTAATATTTCTTTTGTCCTGGGCAGCTCTCAAAATTTTTTCTTTGTCTTTGGTTTTGTTTGATTATAATATGCCTTGGTGTTTTTGTCTTGGGACCTATCCTGTGTGGATTTCTATGGGCTTCTTGGACAAATATATTTTCTTCTTTCATGATATGGGGCAAGTTTTCTGTTAGTAGGTCTTCCACAATTTTCTCTGTTTTTTTTTTTTTTTTTTCCTCTTCTTGTTCTGGAATTCCAGTGAGTCTTATATTGTTTTTTCTCATGTCATCCCATATAAGTCTTAGGTTCTCTTCATTTCTCTTAAATCTTTGTTCTGATTTTTCATCATACAGGCTGGTGTCCAGGAATTTGTCTTCTAGTTGGGATATGAGTTCTTCAGCCAGTTCTAACTTACTCTTCTGTACTTCTACTGTGTTGTGTAATTCTGTAATTTTGGTATTCATCTTCTGGATTTCTAACTGCTGT
>NW_006932841.1:0-1202 GCF_000298275.1 Orycteropus afer afer
ATTAATGATCTAAGCATTTTTTTTTTTGTTGTTGTTATTCTTCTTAGGGTCCATAGAATCATTTCTATTCATAGCAATCCTATTTATGACAGAAAAAAATAACTGCCATGTCCTGTGCCAGCCTCACAATCCTTGCTATGTCTGAGGCCATTGTTTTAGTCATTCTTGTCAATCCATTGCATGGAGCGTCTTCCTCTTTTTTGCTAACCTTGAAGTTTGCCAACCATGATGTTCTTATCCAGAGACCGGCCCCTCCTGATAACATGTTCAAAGTGCGTGAGACCAAGTCTTAATTCTGAGGAACATTCTGTTAGTGATTATTCCAAGACAGATTTGTTTCTTCTTCTGACAGTCCATCACATATTCAGTAATCTTTGCCAACACCATAATTCGAATGGCTTATATCTTAAGTCTTCCTTAATCACTGTCCAGCTTTCACATGCATGTGAGGCAAATAAAAAATATGGCTTGTATCAGTTGTACCTTGGTCCTCAAAGTGACATCTTTACTTCTTAACACTTTGAAGAGGTCTTTTGCAGCAGATATGCCCAATGCAGTACACCATTTGATTCCTTGATTCCTGCTTCCATGGACATTTATTGTGGATCCAAGTAAAATGCAATCCTTAACAAGTTTAATTTTTTATCCGTTTACCATGATGTTGCTTTTTGTTCCAGTTGTGATGATATATTTACTAATTTTTATTTTTTTATGCTTAGGTGTAATACATAGTGAAAGTGAAGGCTGTCATTTTTTATCTTCATCAGTATGTGCTTCAAATCCTTTTCACTTTCAGGAAACAAGGTTATGCATATCATCTGCATGTAACAGTTGTGAATGAGTGTTCCTCCACTCCTGGTGCTGTGTTCTTCTTCATATAGTTCAGCTTCTCCTCTTAATTACTTACCCTGCAGATTGAATAAGTTTGGTGGAAGGATATAACCCTGAGTCACACCTTTCCTGATTTTAAATCACACAGTAAGTAGCCCCATGTACTTTCTGAATGACTGCCTCTTGGTCTTTGTACAGGTTCCACCTGAGCACAATTCAGTGTTCTGTGATTCCCATCCTTTGCAATGTTATCCATAATTTGTTGTGATCTGCACAGGTAAATGCCTTTGCATGGTCAATAAAACACAGGTAAACATCTTTCTGGTATTATCTTCTTTCAGTCAAGATCCATCTCACATCAACCGTGACCA
>NW_006932841.1:3577-4198 GCF_000298275.1 Orycteropus afer afer
GACTCATAGTGACCCCTCCTTGGGTTTCCAAGGCAGTATCACTACAGAAGTAGATTGTCCCATCTTCCTTCCGAGGAGTGGCTGGTGGGTTTGAATTGCCAGCTTCCTGGTTAGCAGTCAAGTGCCTTTAGGCACTATGCTACCAGAGCTCCTAAACCTGTAATCCTCGTTGACTTTTTCTCTTATTATATGATACTCAAGCTGCCTCTTTCTTTCTTTCTTTCTTTATTTTAAGAGCGTGTTTTACATTCAACATAACGCATACACTTAGTTTCATTCCCCATTTGCCATGTCCAACCCTAACCCAGTCTCCTCCCCTCCCTGCCCTGTAATCCTTCCTCTGTGCCCCTCATAATTATGCACTCCTGTTTGTCCTGCATTTCCTCAGTTTTAATGTTGGTCCTCTGGTGTCCCATGGTCTATTGCTCTAAGGGATGTATTACCATAGATTATGTGGGTGCATCATCCTGAATTTAGTGTTCTACGTGTACATCTTGTTAACTCTTGGGCTGAGAGCCTGCACCTGGGGGGTGAGTTTTATTCCAGGCATAGAATGTATTCCAGGGCCATAGTATTGGGAGTCTCACCAGATTTCATCTGACCAGTAATTCTGGTCATTAT
>NW_006932842.1:0-582 GCF_000298275.1 Orycteropus afer afer
AAATTAAAAAAATTCAACCAGGAACAGGGAAAAGAAAAAATGCTGAAAACTAGGACCTGGGAGGGGAAGATTCAGAATAATAGTAAAAATGACAAAAGTATTAATAATAATAGTTGTTTTTAAACATACAAATACAAGCAAACTAATCACTAGAAAAAAAGAAAGTGAAAAAGAAAACAAAATAAATTGGTGGATGACAGGGCAGGGCACCTAGGCTCCATCTGAGCACACAGACTGTGATGGTGTTCCTGTGGGCCCACAAGGTAGGTGGGAGTGGGGGATGGCCGCATCTCCATTCACCAGGTGGGTGTGGGGTATAAGAGTAACAAAAGGAATATGGTACCTTTTCAGTCTTGCAGGTCAGGAGTGTCCTTGGGGTTGCTGAAAAGCAGCACGTGTTCTCAAGCCCCAGTAATCTGCAAGTGCGCTGTCTCTTTAAATATCCAAGATAGTCAAGCCACTTTTAAACCTTCAAAATGGCGGTGCCCTCCAGACCAGCAAAAGTCCACAGCTCAGCCCGTCTTTCTTCACCTTCTCCGTTTATTCCCCAGCCACCAGAGCAGTCCTCTGTGCAGTCCCTGG
>NW_006932842.1:1932-3602 GCF_000298275.1 Orycteropus afer afer
GAAACCTTGTCTGGTTTCTATTTGCATGGGGAATGGTTTCAGCCTCTCTCCATTGATAATAATTACTGCTGTTGGTTTTGCATGGATGCACTTTATTATGTTGAGGAGTGTCCCTTCTATTCCTATTTTGCTGACAGTTTTTATCAGGAATGGGTGCTGGATTTTATCAAATGATTTTTATTCATCAATTTATATGGTCATGTGATTCTTTTCCTTTGTTTTATTTATGTGGTGGATGACGTTGATTGTTTTTCTAATGTAGACCATCTTTGCATACCTGATATGAACCCCACTTGGTGATAAAATGATTTCCTTAATATGTTGTTGGAGTCTATTGGCTAGGTTTTTGTTGAAGATTTCTGCATCTGTATTCTTGAGGGATATGGTCTGTAGTTTTCCTTTCTAGTGGTGTCTTTGACTGGTTTTGGTATCAGGCTTTGCTTGCTTCATAAAATAAATTTGGAGAATTCCATCCTTTACTATGTTCTAGAATAGTTTGAGTAGGATTGATGTCAGTTCTCCTCTGAATGTTTGGTAGAATTCTATGGTGAAACGATCTGGGCCAATATTTTTTGTTGGTAATTTTTTTTTATGACCTGTTCAATTTCTTCTTTGATTAACATAGTTCTTGCTGTACAGTTATTAGATTCACATGAAGACACATACACAACAGATAAGTTTATTAAGTGTACAATATAATCATTATTTTCTATTCATTAAGTGGATTTGGTTCACCATAAAGGTCTTCATCCTTACCATCTTCTTGTTGAGTAGGCTGAGGAGGAGGGAAGATATTAGTCTTACTGGCTCAGGGGTGGCAGAAGTGGAAGAGGTGTAGGCGGTAGAAAGGGAGGCGGGAGAGCAAGCATACTCTGTGTAACTTAATTTCTGTCTGACCTTTTTTTTTTATTTATTTATTTGAAAATGTTGGTACCAACCCTTCTTCCACCATTTGCTTGCATTTTAGTGCATCCTATCACTGATAGCTTTGTACTTCAGAATACATTTTGAAATATATTTGAAGAAGAATGTGATGCTATTCCTCTTCAACTTGCTATTCCTGGCATAGTAAACCATATGTTTCTCTGATTCAAAAAGGTCAATACCAACCCATTTCACCTCCCTAATGCTAAGGATATCTATCTTCAAGTGCTCCATTTTTAACAACTTTTAATTTTTCTTATTCATACTTTATATATTCCATATTCTGATTATTGATGTATATTTCTAACTGTTTCTTCTCATTTTGAACCATGCCACATCGGCTAATGAAGGTCCCAAAAGCTTTAATCCACCCACATCATTAAGGTTGACTCCACTTTGCAGACACAACACTTCCCTAGTTGTATTTTGAGTGCCTTCTAACCTGAGGGGCTCATCTTCTGGTGCTATTCTCAGACAGTGTTCTACTGCTGTTGTTGTTGTTGTTAAGTGCCGTCGAGTCATTTCCGACTAATAGCGACCCCATGCACAGCAGAATGAAACACTGTCCGATCCCACGCCAGCCCCACAATCCCTGCTATACTTGAGCCCATCATTGCAGCCACTGTATCAATCCATCTCATTGAAGGTCTCCCCCTCTTTCGTCGACCCTCCACCCTACCAAGCATGACATCCTTCTCCAGGGAATGGTCCCTTCTTACAACACGACCAAAATAGGTGAGATGAAG
>NW_006932843.1:0-3592 GCF_000298275.1 Orycteropus afer afer
GTTGCATTATAAATTTTGGTCAATGACATGAGACAAAGTATATGTGAACAGCTGTATGAAAAGTGAATTTACTCTATAAATCTTCACCCAAATCAAAATAAAATTTAAAAAAAAACCAAAAAACACATGGCAGGACATAGTTTGCCAACTCCTACTATATATCATTAAACCAAAAAAACATACTTATTGCTGTCCAGTCAATTCCAACTCAGTGACCTTATAGGACAGAGTAGATCTTCCCCATAATGGTTTCCAAGGCTATAAATCTTTAGAAGCTGACTGTCACATCTTTCTTCCATGGAGTAGCTGGTGGTTTCAAACTGCCTACATTTCCATTAGCAGCCGAGTGCTTAACCACTGTGCTACCAGGGCTCCTACATACATCATTAGAGAGACCATTTTATGATGAAGTAATAAATAGAGAAAATGAAATAATAGAATTTGGTGCTTTATACACTTTCAAATATTTCCACATACATTTGCTCATTGGATCACTCCAAAGTCCAACTGTCACTCTGCCATACTGTGGTGACTTGTGTGTTGCTATGATGCTCGGAGTTATGCCAACAGTATTTCAAACACCAGCAGGGTCACCCATGGTGGACCGGTTTCAGTGGAGCTTCCAGCCTAAGACAGACTAGGAAGAAGGATGTGGCAGTCTACTTCTGAAAAAATTAGCCACTGAAAACCTTATGAAGAAGAGTGAAACACTGTCTGATATAGTGCCAGAAGATGAGCCCTTCAGATTGGAAGACACTCAAAATACAACTGGGAAAGAGCTGCTGCCTCAGAGTAGAACCAACCTTAATGACATGGATGGAGTAAAGCTTTCGAGACTTCCATTTGCTGATGTGGCATGACTCAAAATGGGAAGAAACAGTTGCAAACATCCATTAATAACCAGAACATGAAATGTGCAAAGTATAAGTGTAGGAAAATTGGAGGTTGTCAAAAAGGAAATGGAATGTATAAAGGTCAATGTCATAGACATTAGTGAGCTGAAATCCATTGGTATTGGCCATTTTGAATCACATAGTCTATTATGCTGGGGAGGACAAATTGAAGAGGAATGGTGTCACATTCATCATCAAAAAAGAACATTTCAAGATCTATCCTGAAGTACAATGCTGTCAGTGATAGGATAGTACCCATATGCCTACAAGAAAGACCAGTTAATATGACTATAACTCAAATTTATGCTCCAACCACTAAATGCAAAGATGAAGAGATTGAGGATTTTTACTAACTTCTACAATCTGAAATTACACAAACATGCAGTCAAGATGCATTGATAATTACTGGTGATTGGAATGCAAACTTGGAAACAAAAAGGAAGCATTGGCAGTTGGAAAATATGGCCTTGGTGACAGAAATGACACCAGAGATTGATTGCATTATAGAATTTTGTGAGACCAATGACTTATTCATTGCAAATACCTATTTTTTAACAGCATAAATGGCAACACATGCACCTTGCCAGATAGAATACACACGAATCAAATTCACTACATTTGTGGGAAGAGATGATGGAGAAGTTCAATATCATCAGTCAGAATAAGGTCAGGGGCTGACTGGAACAGACCATCAATTGCTCATATGAAAGTTCAAGATGAAGCTGAGGAAAATCAAAACAAGTCCACAAGAGCCAAAATATGACTTTGATTATATCCCACCTGAATTTAGAAACCATCTGAAGAAAAGATTTGATGCATTGAACACCAGTGGCCAAAAACCAGACGAGTTGTGGGATCAAGAACATCATAAATGAATAAAGTAAAAGATCAAAAAAAAAAAAAAAAAAGATGGGAAAGGAAGACCAAAATGAATCTCAGAAGAGACTCTGAAACTTGCTCTTGAATGGAGGGTAAGCAGATGGAAGAAATGATGATGTAAAGGAGATGAACAGAAGACTTCAAAGGGTAGCTCCAGACAAAGTAAAGTATTATAATGAAATATGTAAAGACCTGGAATTAGAAAACCTAAAGGGAAGAACATGCTTAGCATTTCTCAAGCTGAAATAACTGAAGAAAAAAAATTCAAGCCTCAAGTTGCAATATTGAAGGATTCTATTGGCAAAATATTGAACGATGCAGGAAGCATCAGAAGAAGATGGAAGGAATACACAGAATCACTGTACCAAAAAGAATTGGTTGATGTTCAATCATTTCAGAAGGCAGCATATGACCAAGAACTGATGGTACTGAAGGAAGAAGTCCAAGCTGCACTGAAGGAATTGGCAAAAGACAAACCTCCAGGAATTGACAGAATACCCACTGAGACATTTCAACAAATGGATGCAGTGCTGGAAGTGTTCACTCATTTATGCCAAGAAATTTGGAAGACAGCTATCTGGCCAACAGACTGGAAGAGATACATATATGTGTCCATTCCAAAGAAAGGTGATTCAACAGAATGAGGAAATTATTGAACAACATCATTAATATCACTCAAAAGTAAAATTTTGCTGAAAATAATTCAAAAATGTTTTCAGCAGTACGTTGATAGAGAACTGCTAGAAATTAAAGCCAGATTCAAAGGGGACGTGGAATGAGGGATGTCATTGCTGATGTCAGATGGATCTTGACTGAAATAGCACAGAATACCAGAAGGATGTTTACCTGTGTTTCACTGACTATGCAAAGACATTTGACTCTGTGGATCATAACAAATTATGGATAACATTGAGAAGAATGGGAATTCTGGAACACTTAACTGTGCTCATGAAGAACCTGTACATAGACCAAGAGACAGTCATTCAAACAGAACAAGGGGATACTGCATGGTTGAAAATCAGGAAAGATGGGTGTCAGGGTTATATCCTTTCAGCATACTTATTCACTCTGTAGGCTGAGCAAATAACCCAAGAAGCTGGAGTATATGAAAGAAACACAGAATCAGGATTGGAGGAAAACTCACTAACAACTTTTGACATGCATCTGACACACCCTTGCTTGCTGAAAATGAAGAAGACTTGAAGCACTTACTGATGAAGATCAAAGACTACAGCCTTCAGTATGGATTATATCACAACATAAAGAAAACAAAAATCTTCACAACTTGACCAATAAGCAACATTATGATAAATGGAGAAAAGATTCATTTTGTCAAAGATTTCATTTTACTTGGATCCACAATCAATACCTGTGGATGTAATGATGTATTGCTTTGAGCACATCTGCATCAAAAAACCTCTTGAGTGTTAAAGAGCAAATATATCACTGTGTTAGACTGGGTCCTCTAGAGAAACAAAACCAGTAAAGCTTATAGATAGATAGATAGATAGATAGATAGATAAAGTTATCTTAGGAAAATGGCTCACACACTTATAGAAGCTGGCAAATCCAAAGTTCCTGGATCAAACGTCAAGCTGGATGGAGGCTTTTCCATGTCAAGCTGGAGGCTTTTCCTGAGTCTTGCAGCTGCAGGGGCTGAGGAGCTCAAGGCTGGCAGGCAGTATACCGGCTGTTGACTCCAACGAATGACTACTCCAAGATCTTCAGGCCGAATGGTGGATTGTTCACTCATGGACAGTTGTAGGCAGCACAACAGAATCCCGATCCACAGAAGAATGTCTCCTCTCCCAGGATGTCCA
>NW_006932844.1:0-3509 GCF_000298275.1 Orycteropus afer afer
AGGCCTTCAACGAGATGGATTGATACGGTGGCTGCAATGATGAGCTCAAGTATAGCAGGGATTGTGGGGCTGGTGCGGGATTGGGCAATGTTTCGTTCTGCTGTGCATGGGGTCGCAATGAGTTGGAAATGACTCGACAGCACTTAACAACAACAACAACAACAAATAGAGGAAAATTTTCAAACACCTTCCAAAACCACAAAAATGTCTATTTTACATTTATCTTAGGACTCAAATGGATATTTAAGAAAATCCAACCCCTAGCCTCTATTTTACAGATAAACTGTGGAGAGCCAAAGGTTTTGATCAGCTTGTCCAAAACCCTTTACACAGGCCCACAGACAAAATGCCAGTCATTACATTTCTCACCACCCAGCCTGGTACCTGACATAAGGTGGGAACTCACTATGTGGTTAATGAGTAAAACAGCATGTAAACAAATAATTACAATGCAGTGTGATAAATGTTACAATAAACAAATACACTGATGCAGCAAGTGCCACTAACCACTCTAGTTGCTAATCACTGTGTGTACCATTCTATAAAGTTACAAAATTTGTTTTTGGAGTTATTTTTAATTCCTTGGATCAGACTTTCCACTAAGAACTGGCCTTCATGCCAGTGAATTTTATGTTTATCCCAGCAACCACCTTGTTTGACACACAAAGACTGACTAAAAGATTCAGTGTGCTCAATTCTCTATACATAAGAACAGCACTATCTGCGTCACGGACCACGTTCCTTCTGGGGATTTGTTGCTCAAGGTCTGTGTAAATTCATGGAACTGAGTATTAAATCTCTCAATTGGATTAGATCTGCTGTTGCATGAAAATCCACATCAAATGTGCCAAACCAGAGTATAAATACTTTCCTATGTGGGATTTTCACTCTTATTGTTAATTGTATTAACAAATTTAGAAATAATTTAAAATCAAAAACCAAATGCAAGCTTTTAACTGAAGCACCACCTATATCAAACTAGAGACCTGGTTTTTTATATTTATTACAAATGTTTTTGCGTCATGATACTATCAGGAGACACTACAGGGAAGACCTTTGAGACCTTCAGTCTCTGGTACTTCACTCTCAAGCCATTTCTTCACTTCTAATGGCAGTGTCTGATCAGAGAATATATCAGGTTCCTGTCACTCTGAAGGAACCCTGAGGGTTGTAAAAGGTTAAGTGTTTGACTAAATCAAAAATTGGGCATTCAAACCCATGCAGAGGCTCCTCTGAAGAAAGACCTGGCAATGTGATTCTGAAAGGTGGACTCCTCGAATGCCCTGTGAAGCAGTTCTACTCTGAAATACATGGAGTGACCGTGGGTCGAAATTGCATCTGTTTTTTTTTTTGTTGTTGTTGTTGTTGTCAGCTCTGATCCTGTGTAATATTATGATTTAACTTTTACACTGTGTCATATGGGGAAGACTCCTCCCCTCTCTCACATCCCATAGAAAGAAGAAGTTTCTGCTCTACTTCCAAGAAGGTAGAGTACAGGAACAAACACTTAATTCCCTCTCGCTTTACCCTCACTCATTCCTCTCAGGGAGAGGCAGAGTAACTTATCTGATAGGTGAGGCAGGGAGCACCCAAAATCTATGGGTCCATGTTTCCCACAGTAAGGTCATGGCACTAATGCTTGTTCAAGCCAAATGTCTTTGTGTGTTGGCTTATTGACCTTTAATCAGGGTATCTTCTCTTCCCAAACAGTACCTTCCCTCCTCCAGAAGATCTAACATTCTCCAGCCTTTTGGCTTGGGACTGGTAGGCAAGTTCCAACCAGGAACTAAGAGCTAAGAGACCAGGCTATATCCTCTAATTCAGTTTTTGTTGTATAAAACTGGTACTATACTTTGACACTTGGAAGGAAGGTTGGGCAATCCTACTTCCGTAGTGATACTGCCTCGAAAACCCAAGGAGGGGTCGCTATGAGTCAGGTTTGACTCGACGGCGCATAACAACAACAATACTTTGACACAACCTTGCTTGGTGAAAGTGAAGATGATTTGAAGCACTTACCAATGAAGATTAAAGACTATAGTCTACAGTATGGATTACACCTCAACATAAAGAAAACGAAAATACTCACAACTGGACCAATAAGAAGCACAATGATAAATGGAGAAAAGTTTAAATTGTCCAAAGTTTCATTTTACTTGGATTCACAATCAACACTCAAGGAAGCAGCAATGAAGAAATCAGACATGAGGAGTTCCGGTAAGATGGTGGACTAGGCAGAAAGACTGCACAGACTCTCTTCAACAAAGAAAAGGGAAACCAAATAACACAGACACAGAAGATAATCCCGGACCCCTGAACCTTGAAGGGAAGGATATAGAAGTGGACTAAACCCCAACTAGCAGAAGAATTTCCATGAAAATACCAAAAAAGGAGACATATGGAGCTGCAATCTGGCAGCGATCCTGAAGGCACAGACAGCATGGAGAGTGCCAAGTGGTGGTAGGACCTAATAATTAACCTAAAAATCAGCCTGCTAGCCAGGGACTGTATGGAGGGCTACTCTGATGGCTGGGGAATAAATGGAGAAGGCGAAGAGAAAGGCAGGCTGAGCTGTGGACTTTTGCCTGTCTGGAGGCGCTGCCATTTTGAATGTTTACAAGGGACTTGATCATTTTGGATATTTAAAGAGACAGCACTCTACTAGATTCCAGGGGCTTAAGAACAGGTTCTACTTGCCAGCAACCCCAAGGACACTCTGGACCTGCACGACTGAAAAAGTGCGACACTCCTCTTCTTACCCTTATAATCCACACCTGCTTGGTGAATAGAGGTACAGCCATCCACCTCTCCCACCCATTTTCTGGGACCACAGGAACTCCATCCCAGTCTGTGTGCTCTGACGGAGCCTTGGTGCCCTGCCCTGTCCTCCAATTTTTTTCATTTCTATTTTTTTCTTTTTCACTTTCTTTTTTCTGGTGTTTAGTTTACCTGTATTTGTCTGTTTCAAAACTACTATCATTACTAATACTTTTGTCCTTTTTACTATTATTCTTTATTCGTCCCCTCCAGGTTCTAGTTTTCAGCTTTTTTTCTTTTCCCTGATCCTGGTTGGGAAAAAAAAAAATCCCCTTTTTTCTCATGATTACCTCCATTCCTTGTTTTTCTTTTTGCATTTTTCCCTTTTCTTTATTATTTTCCTTCTCTACCATTTTTCTCTTAGTGCCCTATCCCCAGATATTGCAAGTTTTCTTGTCAAAAAGCAAGCCTTAATAAATTCAAAAACATGGAAATACTGCAAAGCATCTTCTCAGATCATAATGCTATCAAATTAGAAATAAAAAATAGGAAGATCAACAAGAAAAGAGTAAACACATGGAAACTGAACAACACCTTCCTTAAGAAAGACTGGGTAAGAGAAGAAATAAAAATTGAAATTCAAAAATTCCTTGAATCAAACAAGAATGAAAACACAACATACCAAAATCTTTGGGACACAGCAAAAGCAGTAATCAGAGGCCAATTTACAGCAATAAATGCACACATCAAAA
>NW_006932845.1:0-3567 GCF_000298275.1 Orycteropus afer afer
TATGAAAAGTGAATTTACTCTGTAAATCTTCACCCAAATCCTAATAAAAAAAAAAAAATTATAAAATAATACTGTGGCAGCATTAGAAATCTGTGAGAAGTATCTTAGTGGTATGATACACGAAATACACCAGAGTATCAAAATATGAAGTGTGATTTACAATTGGGTCTTGAGCAGCAAATTAATATAATTGAATACACAGTTTTATGGCATCTTACATATTAAAGGCAAACCAGTTGCTCCCAAGTTGATTCCTACGCATAGCAAGGCCATTTGTTGCAGAATAGAGTGGTACTTCTTAGGGTTTACAAAAGCTATGATATTTTGAAAATGTATTGCCAGAACTTTTATCTGAGTCACTTCTGGGTGGATTCGAATCATCAACCTTTTAATTAGTAGCTGAGTACTAAGCCATTTGTTTGACCCAAAGTCTCCAGATCTTGCTGCGTTTACAAACCAAACCAAACCCACTGCCGTCGAGTCATAGTGACCCCAGACCTTACATATAGAAAAGGTAAATAGTTTTTACAAAATTACTACTTTAATTTTCTATGTGAATGTAGGTATACTTGGTAGTATAATAAAATGTACTACATACAGGGCACTCCTCGGAAAGAAGGTTGAGCAATCTACTTCCGTAGTGATTCCGCCTTGGAAACCCAAGGCGGGGTCGCTGTGAGTCAGGTCTGACTCCATGGCACGTAACAACACCACCACCACAGGGAATCAGGGTCAAAATTATTTCATAAAAATCCTTCCTATAGTAATTTATTCTTCTGTGCTTTTGTGCAGACTCCACCCTTCTTTGTCTTTTGTTTGGTTGGGAACCAATTTTACTATTTACCTTAAAAATAAAAGTTACCCTTGAATTGATTCTAATTCATAATGGTCCATGTGTGTCCCAGTAGACCTGTGTGCCACAGGGTTTACAATGATCGATATTTCGGAAGAGATTGCCAGGATTTTCTTCCAAGCCGTCTCTAGATGGACTGAAACCTTAACTTTTTGGTTAGCAGCTGAGTGGTAATAATTTGTACTCCTAGGATACATACTAAAGAAAAGAAAGAAAGAAAGAAAAAAGGTGCTCTAAACCCTAAGTTGAACTAAATGCCTCTAGTCTGAGTTCTCATATCATTTTACAAATACCTTTAAATTATTACATATTATGTTAGCATTATTTTTCTGTTCTTTTTCTTTAATAAGTTGAAAGCCATTTTATGGAAATTTTATATTATGAATCTGTGACCACAACACTGCATAAACTCCAAACCAAACTTACTGCCATCGAGTCAGATTAGATTCATAGGGACCCCCTCCTCGGGTTTCTCAGGTGGTATCACTACAAAAGTAGATTGCCCAATCTTACTTCCGAAAAGTCTGAAATAATTTATTGAACTCAACTGAATTCAATTAAGCTATTTAAGTTATTTCATAATAAAGGTGGAAGACAAATAGCAATAGTGAAAAAGAAGGTTCTAGTTAACTGGCTGTTTGGACTCTTCACTCATTATAATCACCATATATTCATTATAATCACCATATATACATATATGCATATATATATATATATATATATATAAAAGAATGATAATACACAAAATTATACTGTAGCAGGGTTTGCTTTTTATCAAGTATAATATGCTCTAACAAATGTAGATATTCGTGTTATGAGATATTGCCATAATAAATGTTAAAATATGCGACATTGGCTTAGTAGTAATATGACAGGCAGTGAAGAATTAGACATTGCAAGTTGGCAATATGAAATTCCTTGAATATACTGTCAAAAACTTGGTAAAACTGTGGACTGCAATAATATGAACTATCTCCTGAATCAATATCTCTAACAAAGGTGACTGAAAAGAGAATGTTTGTATCTATTGGTTATTCCTTGCTTTCATAGCTGAAATCATAAAAAAGAGATGAATTCAGGCAAATGGGTGTTGATTTCTAAGCTGAAATAATTATAATATCAAGAAGAATATGGAAAGTCTAGATACCTGTGTGTTTTGCAGGGTAGAAAGTTGTGCTACTTCTGGATTCCAAAGAGCAGGAAATAAGATTAACACAAGTTTGTGAATAATAATGACCCATTGCAATTTCTGAATCAAACATTTAAAAAACAAAGGAGGGGAACTCATCTTTAGAATCAATGGGCAAAAGATTTTATCTTCTTACCCAAATGCTTTCTTTTAAATGTCTTCAAAATAGCTGCTACTAAAATGTAAAAGAATAATTGGCTTGAAGTGAAGAAACATAGAATGAAGCAGCCTTCAGCACTATGACTAGGAAATCGTATTAAATATGGATAATAATAGTTGGAACCAACTAAGAGCAAATGGATCAAATGCTTTCTTTCTAAAAGTTTTAGAGGATTACATAGAAAAAAAAAAGGAAAGAAAATCTAAAAAATTATGAGTGTAAAACAATGTTTTCTGTTGCATAGGATTTTATCTTAGAAAATTAAGAGACATACTCAAAGTTGTCATGCATAAACTCGTTTAGTTTATTGCAAGGTAGTCATGGTAAGGCAGGCAAGTAAAACTTTGTAACATTCATTTAGAACTGCAGAATGAGAATTTATAGTTAAATGTCAGTTCAATGGTTATAGTCGAAATCTTTGGACTTCAGGGTTTAAAAAGAACTCTCAGGAGGAAGGCTTAACCACAGCTCAAACTCAACAGCGTTTCCTCATAGATGTGGTCCAAGGTTGCAGAGAGAATTCTGTGGCTGCAGTGGAAACTTCACTAAAATGAAATTTTATATGTGAATTTGCCACCTTGGTTCCACACAAGGGCCAGTATAAATTAAAGACATAGGGAGCTCTGGTGGTGCAGTGCCTAAGGCATTTGACTGCTAACCAGAAGGTCCGAGGTTCAAGCACTCTAGCTGCTCCATGGAAGGAAGATGAAACAATCCACTCCTAAAGGTTTTACTGCCTTGAAAACTCAACAGGGGTGGCTATAAGTTGGAATCAACTTGATGACAACTCTTTTCTTGAACTTTAAAAATTGTGGAGGTTATTTAAATTTATGTTAGGTTTTCTCAGGTCACAGCATGCTGGGGCGAAGTGAACTCACAGGCTGTTTACATTCTTTACATACTTATTTACAAGCTTCTAGCTTCCTATGTTCAAAAAATTTTCTAAATAAATTTCTTATGACTTACAAGTTTCTAATGATGTAAACTTAATGTTAGAGAATCACAAAGGAAAACATTACTATTTCTAAATTCAAATTGTGAGTACTTACAAACATGTAGTTTTAAAGTGTTATAGTAACTTATATTTTAGTGGACTATGACAGCTGTACAGTTCCAGAAGATCTTTTCCTCAGAGCACGTAAGAATGGGATATGGGTAGTTTTGGACCCAGAAAAACCTTTCGTAAGGTAGAGCTATGGGCAATTAACATCACTGGATAAGATTTCTCCCAGCAAATATATTCAGTATTTGATTTAGGGACATCCTCCACTGCCAAAGCAGAAAATCTTTACAATGCTTACCAACTGAAATTACATCAGGGCCATGAATGAGTGTCCAGTTTTTCTTTCTTTTTTTTTTTTTTTT
>NW_006932846.1:0-623 GCF_000298275.1 Orycteropus afer afer
TAAAACAAGTCCATAAGCATCAAAATATGACCTTGATTATATTCCTCCTGGATTTAGAGACCATCTAAAGAATAGATTTGATGCACTGAACACCAGTGATCGAAAACCAGAAGAGTTGTGGGATGACATCAAGAATATCATCCATGAAGAAAGCAAAAGGTCATTTAAAAGACAGGAAAGGAAGGAAAGACCAAAACGGATGTCAGAAAAGACTCTAAAACTTGGCCTTGAATGGAGAGTAGCTAAAGCAAATGGAAGAGTTAACAAGATAAAAGAGCTGAGCAGGAGATTTCAAAGAGCAGCTTGAGAAGACAAAGTCAATTATTACAATGAAATGTGCAAAAACCTGGAGTTAGAAAACCAAAAGGGAAGAATACACTCAGCATTTCTCAAGCTGAAAGAACTGAGGAAAAAATTCAAGCCTCAAGTTGCAATATTGAAAGGTTCCATGGGTAAAATATTGAATGATGTAGGAAGCATCAAAAGAAGATGGAAAGAATACACAGAGTCGATGTACTAAAAAGAACTGGTTGATGTTCATCCATTTCAGGAGGTGGTAGATGATCAAGAACCAATGGTACTGAAGGAAGAAGTTGAAATTGCACTGAAAGAATTGGTGAAGA
>NW_006932846.1:2893-3563 GCF_000298275.1 Orycteropus afer afer
CAGGGTCACCAATAGCAGACAGGTTTCAGGAGAGCTGCCAGGCTAACACAGATGAGGAAGAAAAACGTGGCAGTCTACTTCTGAAAGAACTAACCACCGAAAACCTTATGAACAGCAATGAAACAATGTCTGATACAGTGCTGGACAATGAGCCCCTCAGGTTGGAAGACACTCAAAATATAACTGGGGAAGGGCTGTCTCCTCAAAGGAGAGTTGACCTTAATGACATGGGTAGAGTAAACCTTTCAAGATCTTCATTTTCTGATATGTCATAACTCAAAATGAGAATAAACAGCTACAAACATCCACTAATAATCAGAATGTGGAATATACAAAGTAAAGATCTAGAAAAAGTGGAAGTTGTCAAAAATGAAATGGAACACATAAAGACTGATATCCTAGGCATTAGTGAGCTGAAAAAGATTGGTATTGGTCATTTTGAATGAGAAAATCATATAGTCTACAAATTGAAGAGGAATGGTGTCATATTCATCGTCCAAAAGAACATTTCAAGACATATTCCAAAATACAATGCTATCAGTGATCGGATAATATCCATACACCCACAAAGGAGACAAATTAATGCTACTAGGGAGCTCTGGTAGCATAGTGGCTAAGACACTTGCCTGCTAACTGGACGGCTGGCGGTTCAAACCCACCAGCCACTCCT
>NW_006932847.1:0-1402 GCF_000298275.1 Orycteropus afer afer
ATTTCCTTATTTCTTTTTCAGCACTCACTTTGCTGGTGTAGAGGAATCCAACTGATTTTTGGATGTTGATCTTATATCCTGCTATGATGCTAAATCTCTCAATTAGTTCCAGTAGATTTTTGACTGAGTCTCTTGGGTTTTCTAGGTGTAGAATCATATCATCAACAAATAGGGATAGTTTGACTTCTTCCTTACCAATTTGGATGCTTTTGATTTCGCTTTCTTGCCTTATGGCCCTGGTGAGGACTTCCAGTACAATGTTGAATAGCAGTGGTGATAGAGGGCATCCTTGTCTGGTTCCTGATCGCAAGGGGAATGGTTTCAGTCTTTCTCCATTGAAAATAATGTTGGCTGTTGGTTTTGCATGTTTTTGTTGTTGTTATGTGCCGTCGAGTCAGCCCCGACTCATAGTGATCCCTCCTTGGGTTTCCGAGGAGATAGCACTACAGAAGTAGATTGCCCAAACTTCCTTCCAAGGAATGGCTGTTGGGTTTGAACCACCAGCCTTCTGGGTAGCAGTCAAGTGCCTTAGGCACTATGCTACCAGAGCTCCAACCAGAGGATGTTGGTTTTGCATAAATGCCCTTTATTTTGTTGAGGAATGTCCCTTCTATTCCTATTTTGCTGAGACCTTTGATCAGGAATGGTATTGGATTTTATCAAATGCCTTTTCTGCATCAATTGATATGATCATGTAGTTCTTCTCCTTTGTTTTATTTATGTGGTGGATGACGGTGATTGTTTTTCTAATGTTGAGCCATCCCTGCAAACCTGATATGAACCCCATTTGGTCATAATGAATGATTTTCTTGATA
Organism: Orycteropus afer afer; assembly: GCF_000298275.1. Classification (NCBI taxonomy): domain Eukaryota; kingdom Metazoa; phylum Chordata; class Mammalia; order Tubulidentata; family Orycteropodidae; genus Orycteropus; species Orycteropus afer. The sequence goes on from NW_006932847.1 coordinate 816, forward strand.
TGTTGTTGCAGTCTATTGGCTAGGATTTTGTTCAAGATTTTTGCATCTGTATTCATGAGGGATATTGGTCTGTAGTTTTCCTTTTGAGTGATATCTTTGCCTGTTTTTGTTATCAAGTGATACTTGCTTCATAAAATGATTTACGGAGAATTCTATCCTTTTCTGTGTTTTGTAATAGTTTGAGTAGAAGTGGTGTCAGTTCTCTGAATGTTTGGTAGAATTCTCTGGTGAAACTGTCTGGGCCAGGACTTTTTAGTTGGTAATTTTTTGATGACCTGTTCAATTTCTTCTTTTGTGATAGGCCTGTTTACTTTTTCCACATCAATCTGTGTTAGTTTAAGTAAGTGGTGTGTTTCTAGAAATTTGTCCATTTCTTCCAGGTTTTCATATTTGTTGGAATACAATTTTTCATAGTATCCTGATATTATCCTTTTCATTTCAGTTGGTTCTGTTGTGATGTCACCATATCGTTTCTTATTGGTGTTATTTGTATTCTCTCCCTCTTTTCCTTTGTTAAATTTGCCAGTGGTTTGTCAGTTTTATTGATCTTTTCAAAAAACCAACTTCTGGTCTTGTTGATTTTTTCT
>NW_006932847.1:2605-3834 GCF_000298275.1 Orycteropus afer afer
TGTTATCATTTCCTTTGTTGCTGTTGTTTTAGTATATGTTGAATCTTTGTTCTTGTCCCCTTTTTTATTGGTGGTGTGAAGGTTTACCATATTTCTTTGAGGTTACCCTATGATTTATAATTTTTTCCCTGAGTTTATAACAGTCTATTCTATCTTCCAACTCTCTTAACTTCCTCACCATTTAGAAGTTCTATAACTACACAGTCTTTTCCCTCTTTTGGTTTGTAGTTGTCCTCACTTGTCAATTGATGTCTCTGGTTCCCTGTTTACAATCTTTTAAGCTCATTTTACTTTGGATATGTCCATAGCTGTGGTTTCTGGGTTATGTCAACTTGTGTATTTATGGTCGGTCGTTATTTGCTATTTTTGGTTCTCTGTCCAATGGACTCCCTTTAGCATCTCTTGTAAGGTTGGTCTGGTTTTAACAAATTCCCTTAGTTTCTGATTATCGGGAAATCTTCTAATTTCACCATCATATTTGAGGGACAATTTTGCTGGGTATATAATTGTTGGTTGAAAATTTTTTTCTTTCAGGGTTTTATATATATCATCCCATTGTCTTCTCACTTGCATGGTTTCTGCTGAGAAATCAGAGCTTATTCTTACTGGCTGAACTTTGTAAGTAATTTATTGTTTTTCCTGTGCTGCCTTCAGGATTCTGCCTTTGTCTTTGGTTTTGATGAGTTTGATGATGGTGTGTCTTGGTGATTTTCTTTTGGGGTCTATCCTGTTTGGGGTTCATTGGACTTCCTGAATGGATATATTCTCATTTTTCATCATATTAGAGAAGTTCTCCTCCAACAAATATTGGCCAATTTCCTTAGTGATTTTATTTTTCTCTTCCTGTTCTGGAATTCCAATGACACATAAATTAATTCCTTTTGATTGTATCCCACATGAACCTTATGTTTTCTTCATTTTGCTTTGCTTTTTTTTTTTTTTTTCTGATTGCTCCCTTTCCAAAGAAGTATTTGTTGTTGTTGTTTTTATGTGCCATAGAGTCGGCCCTGACTCATATCAACCCCTTCTTGGGTTTCCGAGGCAGTATCACTAGTAGATTGCCCCATCTTCCAAAGAAGTATTTAGGCATTGGTTTCAATCTCATTAGTTCTGTCTTCCATTGCATCAATTTTACTCCTTTGCCCTTCCAATGTGTTATCTATTTCTGACAATTTAGTTTTAATCTTTTGGATTTCTATCTGTAGATTTAGAATAGTTTCTAATTTTTC
>NW_006932848.1:0-603 GCF_000298275.1 Orycteropus afer afer
GTCTGCATATTACAGGTTGTTAATGAGTCTTCCTTCAATCATGATGTTGCATTCTTCTTCATATAGTCCAGCTTCTTGGATTATTTGCTCAGAATACAGATCGAATAAGTATGGTGAAAAGATACAACCCTGAGGCACTCCCTTTCTGATTTTAAACCATGCAGTGTCCCCTTGTTCTGTTTGAATGACAGCCTCCTGGTCTATGTAGATTCCTCATGAGCACAATGCAGTGTTCTGGAATTCCTATTCTTCTCAGTGTTATCCATAATTTGTTAGGATCCACACAGTCAAATGCTTTTGCTTAGTCAATAAAACACAAGTAAACACCTTTCTGGTATTCTTTGCTTTGAGCCAAGATCCATCTGACATCAGCAATCATATCCCTCATTACACATCCTCTTCTGATCCAGCCTGCACCTCTGGAAGTTCTCTGTCAATATACTGCTGCAAACATATTTGAATTATCTTCAGTAACATTTTACTTGCATGCAATATTAATGGTATTGTTAATTTCCACATTCTGTGGGATCACCTTTCTTTGGAATGGGTACATATATGGATCTCTTCCACTCAGTGAGCCAGGTGGCTATCTTCCAAATTTCT
>NW_006932848.1:2478-3658 GCF_000298275.1 Orycteropus afer afer
ATCTCACTGCTGTCAAGTTGGATCTGACTTATAACAGCCCGTCCTTTGGTTTCTGAGGCAATATCACCATGGAAGTAGATTGCCCAATCTTCCTTCCAAAGAGTGCCTGCTGGGTTTGAACCATCAGCCTTCTGGTTAGCAGTCAAATGCCTTAGGCACCACTCTTGTAGACTTGTTTTAATTTTCTTCAGCTTCAGTTTTAACTTGCATATGAGCAATGGATGATCTCTTCCACAGTCAGATTTTGAGCTTCTCCATTGCCTCTTTGCACAGATGTAGTCAATCTGATTCCTATGCATTCCATCTGCTGAGCTCCACTTGTATAGCTTTCATTTATGTTGTTGAAAAAATGTATTTGCAATGAATAAGTAATTGGTCTTGCAAAATTCTATAATGCAATCTCCAGCGTCATTTCTATCACCATGGCAATATTTTCTAACTGCTGGTGATTCTTTGTTTCCAACTTTCATATTCCAACTACTACTAATAATCATATTTGGTCAATTTCTGACTGCAGAATTTGGTAAAAGTCTTCAATGTAGTCATCTTTTGCTTTGGTGATTGGTGCGCAGATTTAAATAACAGTATTATTAACTGGTCTTCCTTGTAGGTATATAGATATTATTCTGTCACTGACAGCATTGTACTTCAGGATAGATCTTGAAACCTCTTCAATTTGTCGTTCCAAGCATAGTATATAATATGGTTGTCTTATTCAAAATGGCCAAAACCAGTCCATTTCACCTCACTGATGCCTAGGATATTGATGTTTATGTGTTCCATTTCATTTTTGACAACTTCCAATTTTCCTACATTCATACTTTATACATTCCATATTTTGATTATTAATGGTTGTTTGCAGTTGTTTCTTCCCATTTTGAGTCATGCCACATAAGCAAATGGAGGTCCCAAAAGCTTTCCTCCATCCATGTCGGTAAGGTCAACTCTACTCTGAGGAGGCAGCTCTTCCCCACTCATATATTGAGTGCCTTCCAACCTGAGGGGCTCACCTTCCAGCACTATGTCAGACAGTGTTTCAGAGCTATTCATAAAGTTTGCCAGTCCACCATGCCTGACTCTGCTCATATTTCAAATATCAGTGGCACAGCCTTCAGCCTCACAGCATGCAAGCCACTGGAGTACAACAAACTGACAGAAGAGTGGTGGATTAGGCCATTTT
>NW_006932848.1:3898-4443 GCF_000298275.1 Orycteropus afer afer
CAGCCTCGGAAACCCAAGGAGGGGTCGCTAGGAGTCTGATCCGACTTTTAGAGCCTTCTATTAGTTTTTACTATTGACCATATTGAACTACTAAGAGGCACTGGTAGTGGGGATCTATAGCTCCAGCCAGATTTACCCCTCATTTCTATTTCAGATAAGTGTCATAGGGACTCAAAAGGGTCAAATAGTAGTCTCACCTTTCAGTGCAATAGAACCATTTTTGTCTCCTATAGTGGAAGCATACATCTTTTTGTGTATCATTGAGTGGATTCTGAGTCATAGTGACCCTATGTTATAGAGTAGAACTGTCTGATATAGTTTGCCAGCTGTAACCTTTATGGAAGCAGATTGCCAGGTCTTTCTCCCACAGAGCAATTGGATGGGTTCAAATCACAATCTTTTCAGGTCAGCAGCTGAATGCTTAACCATTGCACCACCAATGCTCCGTCATCCAACACTGTTGTTGTTATGTGCCGTCAAGTCGGCCCCGACTCATAGTGACCCCTCCTTGGGTTTCCGAGGCAGTGTCACTAAGGAAGTAGATT
>NW_006932849.1:0-584 GCF_000298275.1 Orycteropus afer afer
AGAGTCCCAATCTCTCCACATCCTCGCCAGCATTTCTTATTTTCTGTCTTGTTGAACTAGTGCTGGAGCAAGATGGTATCTCATTGATGTTTTGATTTGCATCTCACTAATAGCAAATGATCGTGAGCATTTCTTCATATGTTTGTTCCCACTTGAATATCCTCCTTGGTGAAGTGTCTATTCATGTCTTCTGCTAATTTTTAAATTGGATTGTTTGTCTTTTTGTTATTGAGGTGTTGGAGTTTTCTATAAATTCTAGAGATAATAAGTCCCTTGTTAGATATGTCATTACCAAATATTTTTTTTCCCAATGTGTAGGTTCTCTTTTGACTCTTTTGGAGAAGTCTTTGGAAGCACATAAAAATTTAAATTTTAGAAGGTTCCAATCATCTGGTTTCTCTTTTGCTGTTTGTACATTTTGAGTTATGCTTGATAGTCTATTTATGCCATATATTAGGGCCCCTAAATTTACCCCTATATTTTCCTTGAGGAAGTCTATAGTTTTGGGTTTCACATTTAAGTCTTTGATCCATCTGGAGTTCATTTTGTATATGGTGTGAGGTACAGATCTTGTTTCATTTTTC
>NW_006932849.1:3074-3921 GCF_000298275.1 Orycteropus afer afer
GGCCTCTGATCACTGCTTTTGCTGTGTCCCAAAGATTTTGGTATGTTGTGTTATCATTCTCATTTGATTCAAGAAATTTTTGAATTTCAATTTTTATTTCTTCTCCTACCCAGTCTTTCTCAAGGAGGGTGTTGTTCAGTTTTCAGGTGTTTACTCTTTTTCTGTTGATCTTTCTATTGTTGATATCTACTTTGATAGCATTATGATCTGAGAAGTTGCTTTGCGGTGTTTCAATGTTTTTAAATTTATGAAGGCTTGCTTAGTGGCCTAACATATGGTCTCTCCTGGAAAATATTCCATGTGCACTGGAAAAGAATGTATATTGTGCTGCTGTTGGGGAAGTGCTCTGTAGGTGTCTACAAGGCCAAGTTGGTGGATTGTATTGTTTAGCTCTTCTGTATCTTTTTTGAGTTTCTTTCCAGTTGTTCTATCTTTCAATGAAAGTGGTGTATTAAAGTCTCCCACTATGACTGTGGAGTCATCTCTTTGGCTTTTCAATTCTTTTAAAGTCTGATTTATGTATTTTGGGTCTCTTTCATTGGGTCCATGGATATTTTATGGTTATATCTTCATGTTCAATTGATCCTTTAATCATTATATAATGTCCTTCCTTGTCTCCTATGGTGGTTTTTGTCTTAAAATCAATTTGATCAGAAATTAATATTGCCACTCCTGCTCTCTTGCTGTTGCCATTTTCTCAATATATCTTTTTTCAACCTTTGATTTTTAGTCTATTTTTGTCTTTATCTTTGAGGTGTGTCTCTTGTAGGCAGCATATTGATGGGTTTTGTTTTCTTATCCAATCTGCAACTCTCTGTCTCTTGAGTGGTGTATTTAATCCATTAAC
>NW_006932850.1:0-1218 GCF_000298275.1 Orycteropus afer afer
AAATTCTTCTGCTAGTTGGGGTTTAGTCCAAATCTGCATCCTTTCCTTCAAGGCTCAGGGGTCCAAGATTATCTTCTGTGTCTGTATTTATTGGTTTCCCTTTTCTTTGTTGAAGAGAGTCTGTGCAATCCTTCTGCCTAGTCCGCCATCTTGCCCCGCCTCCCCTTCCTTTGCTTTTTAACACTTAAAAAAAGTTTTTGCAGATTTTCTCAATGCAATTCACTGTTTGACTTTTTTTTTTAATTTTACTGAGGTGAAAACATACACAACATAACATTAGCCACATGACAACTTTCATATTTACAGCTCAAGCACATTGATTTCATTTTTCATGTTGTGCCACCATTATTGCTATCTTTGTCCAAAATATTCCACCACCTATTAGCATAAACTCAATGCCCTCCAAACAAAACCTTCCTCTTTTCCCCCATCCGTCCTACCTCTGGTAATCACTAATAATCTTTGGTGTATACATATGTGTGTATATATATATATGTACATATATGTGTATATATATATATAGGTATGTATGTGTATGGGTATGTGTGCATATATATACACACATACAAACACACACGCACACACACGCACACACACATATCTCTTCTTTTTCAACCTATCTAGAAATTTTACCTTCCCTCCCAACCCTGGTAACCAACAAAGTTTCCTTCTATGTATAAAATATTCCTTGACTTTTTACAATAGTGAACTAATACAATATCTGTCCTTCTGTGATTGACTTATTTCACTCAGCATACTGTCCTCCAAGTTCAGTCATGTTATGCGGTGTTTTGCAGACTCTACGTTATTCTTTAAGGATGAATAGTATTCCTTCATGTATACGTACCACAGTTTGTTTATCCATTCCTCAACTGATGGGCACATAGGTTGTTTCCATCTCTTAGCTATTGTGAATAGTGCTGCAATGAACATAGTATTCATCTATCTATTCGTGTCCTGCTTCTAAATTTTTTAGGATATATACCTAGAAATGGAATTGCTGGGTTAAATGGCATTTTTATTTCCAACTTTTTAAAGAATCACCATACCAATTTCCAAAGTGGTTGTATCATTTTACAGTCTCATCAGCAGTGCATGAGAGTCCCAATATCTCCACATCCTCACCAGCATTTGTTATTTTCTGTCTTGTTGAACTTTGTTATTAATGCGGGGATGAGATGATATCCCATGGTTGTTTTCATTTGCATCACTCTAATA
>NW_006932850.1:1473-3494 GCF_000298275.1 Orycteropus afer afer
ATTTTTCCCATTCTCTAAGGAGCTCTGGTAGTGTAGTGCCTAAAGCACTTGACTGCTAACCAGAAGGCTGGTGGTTCAAACCCACCAGCCACTTCTCAGAAGGAAGATGGGGCAATCTACTTCCGTAGTGATACTGCCTTGGAAACCCAAGGAGAGGTCACTATGAGTCAGGTCCGACTTGACAGCACATAACAACAAGTTTTCTTTTTACTCTTTTGAAGAAGTCGTTTGATGCTCATAAGAATTTAATTTTTAGAAGGTCCCAATCATCTATCTTCTACCTTTGTGCATCTTGGGTTATGGTTGATAGTCTATTTATACCATAAATTAGGGTCCCTAAGTTTTCCCCTATTTTTTCTTTGATGAACTTTATAGTTTTAAGTTTCACATTTAAGTCTTTGATCCATCTGGAGTTAGTTTTTGTGTATGCTGTGAGGTATGGTTCTTGTTTCAATTTTCTGCAAATGGATATCTAGCTTTGCCAGCAGTATTTGTGTAAGAGACTATCTCTTCCCCATTGAATAGATTACAGCGCTGTTGTGAAAGATCAACTGACCATAGGTCAATGGATCTATTTTTGGGGTCTCAATTCTGTTCCACTGGTCTGTATGTCTGTAGAACCAATATGAGGCTGTTTTGACAATGTGGCTGTATAGTAGGTTTTGAGATCTGGGTGTGTGACACCTCCTATCTGTTCTTCTTTTCAACACAATAGTCTCTTTCCTTTCCATATAAAGTCAGTGACTGGTTTTTCCATATCTTTAAAGAATGTTGTTGATGGAATCTGGATCAGGACTGCACTGAACGCATAGATTGCTTTGGGTAGTATTGACATTTTCACAATGTTCAATCTTCCTATCCATGAGCATGGTATAGTCTTCCATTTATGTAGATCTCTTATGTAGTTTCTTAAAGTAATGTTTTGTAGTTTTCTTTGTATAGGTCTTCTGTGTTCCTGGTAAGATTTATTGCTAGGTATTTTATCTTTTGGTAGCTATTATAAATGGTATTGATTTCTTTATTTCCTTTTCAGACAACCCTTTGCTGGTGTAGAGGAATCCAACTGATTTTTGTATGTTGATCTTGTATCCCGCCACACACTGCTTAATTTCTCAATGAGTTCTAGAAGTTTTCTTGCTGATTCTCAGGTTTTCTATATGTAGGATTGCATCATTGCAAATAGGGATATTTTACTTCTTCCTTATCAATTTGGATGTATTTGATTCCCCTTTCTTGCCATATTGCCCTGGCTAGGACTTCCAATACAGTGCTGAATAGAAGTGGTGGTAGAGGGTATCCTTGTCTGGTTCCTGTTCACAAGGAGAATGGTTTCAGTCTCTCTCCATTGAGAATAATGTTGGTTTTGCATATATCCCCTTTATTATGTTAAATATGTCCCTTCTACTCCTATTTTCTTTAGAGTTTTTATCAGGAATGGGTGTTGGATTTTATCAAATGCCTTTTCTGCATCAATTGATATGATCATGTGATTCTTTTCCTTTATTTAACTTATGTGATGGATTACATTGACTATTTTCCTAATGTTGGACCATTCTTGCATACCTGGTATGAATCCCACTTGGTCATGATGTATTATTATTATTTATTTATTTTTTTTTTTTGGTATGTTGTTGGAGTCTGTTGGCTAGGATTTTGTTGAAGATTTTTGCATCTATATCCATGAAGGATACTGGTCTGTAGTTTTCCTTTCTAGTGGTGTTTTTGCCTGGTTTTGTTATCAGAGTTAAGCTTGTTTCATAAAATGAATTTGGGAAGACACCATCCTTTATATGATGTTGAATAGTTTGAATACGACTGGTGTCAGCTCTTCTCTGAATGATCGGTAGAATGTGCCAGTGAAACAATCAGGGCCAGGATTTTTTTGTTGTTGTTGTTAATTTTTTTTTTTTTTAATTGTGATTTGGGTGAAGATTTACAGAGCAAATTCACTTTCCATACAGCAGTACACATATACTTTGTCTCATGCCATTGACCACAGTTTACCACAACGCAACAGCTCC
>NW_006932851.1:0-659 GCF_000298275.1 Orycteropus afer afer
TCGTCTCAATGTTATCCATAATTTGTTATGATCCACACAGCAAATGTTTTTGCATAGTCAATATAACACAAGTAAACATCTTTCTGGTATTCTTTACTTTCAGCCAAGATCTGTCTGACATCAGCAATGATATCCCTCATTCCACTTCCTCTTCTGAATCCAGCTTGTATTTCTGGAAGTTCACTGTCAATGTACTGCTGCAACCACTTTTGAATTAATCTTCAGCAAGATTTTACTTGCATGTGATATTGATATTGTTCGATAATTTCCACATTCTGTGGGATCACCATTCTTTGGAATGGGTACAAATATGAATCTTTTCCAGTCAGTTGGCCAGGTAGCTGTCTTCCAAATTTCTTGGTGTATATGAGTAAGTGCTTCCAGTGCAGCATCCATTTGTTGAAACATCTCAGTGGGTATTCCCTATTCCTGGAGCCTTGTTTTTCACCAATTCCTTCAGTGCAACCTTGACTTTCTCCTTCAATACCATTGGTTCTTGATCATATGCCACCTCCTAAAACTGATGAACGTCGACCAATTTTTTTGGTACAGTGACTTTGTATTCTTTCCATCTTCTTTTGATGTTTCCTGCATTCATTCAGTATTTTGCCTATAATCTTTCAATATTGCAACTCGAGGCTTGATTTTTTTTTTTTTTT
>NW_006932851.1:2674-3733 GCF_000298275.1 Orycteropus afer afer
GGTCAAATGCCTTAGGCAGTATGCCGCCAGATCTCCCCACATATCATCTAAGTGTACCAAAACAGGTATTGACTAGGGAAGCCAGCTATTCTCCACACAGTACTCTTTCTCTATTGGGTTTGATACCTCATAGGAATGGTCATAGAGAACTCAAGGAGACAACATTAACTGCGAGAACAACTTAACGACAGAGAAAGATATAAACGGAAATGATGTAAAAGCCAGGGCTTGAGAGGGATCTCAGCACAGGGCCTCAATGTCTAAAAGGAGACCCACTTACATCTCAAAGGAGACTAGCTTACACTTCCCAAAAACCAATGTTCATTCTCACCCATCAGGAAACTTGCAACAGGAAACTTAATGATGTTCAACTTAATGATTGGTCCCTTTTCTCAGCTCTCAGCCAGGTTCCATCTTTCCACTCTGCATTTTCTCTGGTACCATCACATCACTTCCTCCATCATGATCGCAGTTTACTTGGTCTGGGAGGGTCATAGTTCCGGGCCCCAAACAGCACACTCCACTTCTGGCTCTGGTTGATCAGGAAGCTCCATCATTTGAGTCTCTGTGTTCTACAGTTTTTACCTTGGAAACCCAAGGAGGGGTCACTATGAGTTGGGGCCAACTCGACGGCACATAACAACAACAGATAGGGTAAATGGGCAGGGGGAGTGGAGAGGATGGGAGAGGGTTTCCAACCAATTCTTGTAAAGGTGGGACTTTACTATTAAGTGGGGCTTTGGAACCTTTTCTGGGTAAAGTTGTCACTGTGCAGGAAGCAGAAAGTTCAATGTGTTTTTCGCTATCAGAAAGTCTGCTTTTAGTAGTTAGGATTTGTACAGCTGCAAGCCACAGAATCCCAGTCTAATCTAGTATTAGCAAAAAACGGAATTTACTATGAGGATTCTGGGGCACCCCATGGAGTCCTGACCAGAGCGAGGAACCAAGGGCATGAACACCACCAGGGTGCCTCTTTGTCTCCACTTCTACTGCACGTTGGTTTCACTCTTCCCTCTGACAGCAGACAGAATCTCTACTAATGGTGAAATATGTGTCTGC
>NW_006932852.1:0-1089 GCF_000298275.1 Orycteropus afer afer
GAATGACGATGGAGTTGTTTCTGATAGTAGAGTTCTATCAGAGAATCTAAAATTGGATGTGAGAAGTGCAGAGGACAAACTCCATTTTGGGTATAAACTTTTCTCAAGCAAGCCCAAAGAGTCTTATAAGGTCCACCCACAGTATCCAGGGCTGAAACAAACAAAAAGGTGTTGAAATAAAAAACCTAGGAGGAAAGTCATTGAGATTCATTGGATTTGATAGTTTACCTGCACTGGATAAAGCATACCTAGAAAAGATGATGGAATTGAATCATAAAGGTAACCACAAAAACAACAAAAATAAATGTATATTGTCACAGGTGAAAATCTAGCTAATTAACTTGCCATGATACTAGTGTCTTTGAGTTAATGTTGTTGTTGTTAGGTGCCCTTCAGTCATCACTGACTCATAGCGACCCTATGCACAGCAGAACGAAACATGGCCCAGTCTCGTGCAGGATCCACAATCCCTGCTGTACTTGAGCCCATTGCTGCAACCACTGTGTCTGTGCATCTGGTTAAGGGCAGTCTCCTCTTTCATCGACCCTCCACCTTACCAAGCATAACATCCTTCTTCAGGGAATGGTCCCTTCTGACAACATGACAAAAGTAGGTGAGACCAAGTCTGGCCCTTGTCGCTTCCAAGGAGCATTCCGCTGTACTTCCTCCAGGACAGATTTGTTAGTTTCTTTTAGCAGTCTATGGCACTTTCAGCATTCTTTGCCAGCACTACATCTCAAAAGCATCAATTCGTCTTTGGTCTTCTTTATTCATTGTCCAGCTTTCACATGCATATGAGGCAATTAAAAATACCATGGCTTGTGTCATGCACACCTTAGTCCTCAAGGAAACATCTTTGCTCCTCAGCACTTGAAAGAGGTCCTTTGCAGCTGCAAAAAGGGCAAGGAGGCCACATGTTCTGACCTCCTAGAACCCCACAAGAGGAAGGCAGAATCACCATCAATAGTACAAGGCCTATTACTGCAAGGCCAGTCATGCTGCCTCCCTCCAGCCCTTTCACCAACCGTTCCTCCCAAAGCACCCACCACCTCTCTCCTGGGTTCGATAATTCGCTGCAGTGGCCACACA
>NW_006932852.1:2399-3163 GCF_000298275.1 Orycteropus afer afer
ATGCTAAGTGTGTTCTTCCCTTTTGGTTTTCTAACTTCATATCTTTGCACATTTCATTATAGTAATTGGCTTTGTCTGCTCAAGCTGCCCTTTGAAATCTTCTATTTAGCTCTTTTATCTGGTCATTTCTTCCATTTGCTTTAGCTACTCTCTGTTCAAGGGCAAGTTTCAAAGTCTCTTCTGATATCCATTTTGGTCTTTTCTTTTTTTCTCATCTTTTTAATGACCTCTTCCTTCATGGATGATGTTCTTGATGTTGTTCCACAATTCTTCTGGTTTTTTGGTCATTGGTGTTCAGTGCATCAAATCTATTCTTCAGATGGTCTCTAAATTCAGGAGGGATATATTCAAGGTCATATTTTGGCTCTCATGGAATTGTTTTAATTGTCTTCAACTTCAAGTTGAACTTGCAAATGAGCAGTTGATGGTCTGTTCCACAATCAGCTCCTGGTTTTGTTTTGGCTGAAGATATTGAGCTTTTCCGTCACCTCTTGCCACAGATGTAGTCAATCTGATTCCTGTGTACTCCATCTGTGAAATCCACGTGTATAACCACCATTTGTGTTGTTGAAAAAAGGTATTTGCAATGAATAAGTCATTGGTCTTGCAAAATTCTATCATGCGATCTCCAGCATTATTTGTCAACAAGGCCAAATTTTCCAACTACCGGTGATTCTTCTTTGTTTCCAACTTTTGCATTCCAGTCACCAGTGATAATTAACACATCTTGATTGCACATTCGGTCAATTTCAGACTGCAGAAGT
>NW_006932853.1:0-1121 GCF_000298275.1 Orycteropus afer afer
GTTTACAGATGGTTCTTCATGATATGCAGGCACCACTCGAAAGTGGACTGCAGTGGCACTGCAGTCCCTTTCTGGGACTTCCTTAAAGGACAGTGGTGAAGGGAAATCCTCCCAATGGGCAGAAATTTGAGCCATGCATATGGCTGTTCACTTTGCATGGAATAAGAAATGGCTAGATGTGTGAATATATATGGATTCATGGTCTGTGGTTAATGGCTTAACTGGATGGTCTGGGACTTGGAAGGAGCATGATTGGAAGATTTGTGATCAGGATATATGGGGAAGAGGTATGTGGATAGATCTCTCTGAATGGGCCAAAGGAGTAAAGTTATTTGTGTATCATGTGAATGTCCACCAAAAGGTGACCTCGGCAGAGGAGGACTTTAACAATCAGGTAGATAGGATGACATGTTAAGTGGAAACCAACCATCATTTTTCCCCAGCTACTCCTGTCATTGCTCAATGGGCTCATGAACAAAGTGGCCATGGTGGCAGGGATGGAGGTTATGCATGGGCTCAGCAACATGGACTCCCACTTACCAAGGCTGATTTGGCTACCGCCACTGCTGAGTATCCAATCTGCCAGCAGCAGAGACCAACACTGAGTTCATGATATGGAACCATTCCTTGGGGTGATCAGTAGCAACCTGATGGCAGGTTGATTACATTGGACCACTTTCATCATGGAAAGGACAGCGTTTTGTTTTTACTGGAGTAGATACTTTTTTCTGGATATGGATTCGTCTTCCCTGAATGCAATGCTTCTGTCAAAACTACCATCCATGGACTTACAGAATGCCTTATCCACTGTCATGGTATCCCACATAACATTGCTTTGGATCAAGGGACTCACTTCACAGCAAATAAAGTGTGGCAATGGGCTTATGCACATGGAATTCACTGGTCTTGCCATGTTCCCCATCATCCTGAAGCAGCTGCCTTGATAGAATGATGGAATGACCTCCTGAAAGCACAATTATGGCACCAACTAGGTGGCATGACATTGAAGGGTTGGGACAATGTTCTCCAGGAGGCTGTATATGTTCTAAACCAGCATCCAATATATGGTTCTGTTTCTCCAATAGCCAGGATTCATGGGTCCAGGAACCAAGGGGTGGAAA
>NW_006932853.1:2221-3399 GCF_000298275.1 Orycteropus afer afer
TGGAGATCTTGGATTCATCATTCGTTCAAGTCAACAGCCAGTTCACTGTCTGGCAACCTTGAGCTCCTAAGCCCCTGTAGCAGCAAGAGTCGGGAAAAGCCTCCAGCTTGACATTTGATCCAAGAACTTTGGACTTGCCAGCTTCTATAAGTGTATGAGCCATTTTCCTAAGATAAATTTCTCTCTCTTTCTCTCTCTCTCTCTCTCTATATATATATAATCTTTACTGGTTTTGTTTCTCTAGAGAACCCAGCCTAACACAGACCTCAATGTGCTGACATGGCAGGACTCCAATTGAGGGGAAACAGCTGCAAGTATCCATTAATAATGGGAACATGGAATGTATGAAGTATGAATATAATTGGAAGTTGTAAAAAATGAAATGAAAAGTATAAAAATTGATATCCTAGGCATTAGTGAGCTGAAATTGACTGGTTTTGGCCATCTTGAATCAGATAACCATATGATCTATTATGACGGGAATGGCAGTTTGAAAAGGAATGGCATGGCATTCATCATCAGAAGGATGTTTCAAGATCTGTCCTGAAGCACAATGCTGTCAGTGATAGGATAATATCCATAAGACTACAAGGAAGACCAGTTAATACTAAAGCCAAAGATGAGGAAATTAATGATGTTTATCAACTTCTGTAGTCTGAAATTGACCAAATATGCAATCAAGATGTGTTAATTATCACTGGTGACTGGAATACAAAAGTTGAAAACAAAGAAGAATCACCAGTACTTGGAAAATTTGACCTTGGTGACAGAAATAATGCTGGAGATCACATGATAGAATTTTACAAGACCAATGACTTATTCACTGCAAATACCTTTTCAAAAACACAAACACTATGGACATGGACTTCACCAGACGGAGTACACAGGGCCCAGATAGACTACACCTGTGGCAAGAGGTGATGGAAAAGCTCAATATATTCAGTCAAAACAAGGCCAGGCGCTGGTTGTGGAACAGACCATCAACTGCTCATGTGCAAGTTCAACATGAAGTTGAAGACAATTAAACCAAGTCCATGAGAGCCAAAATATGACACTGAATCTATACCTCCTGAATTTAGAGACCATCTAAAGAATAGATTTGAAGCATTGAACACCAATGACTGAAAACCAGAATAATTGTGGGATAACATCAAGAGCATCATCCATGAAGAAAGCAA
>NW_006932854.1:0-737 GCF_000298275.1 Orycteropus afer afer
GACTATATGAAGAAGAACATGGCATCAGGATTAGAGGTAGACTCATTAACAACCTGCAATATGCAGATGACACAACCTTGCTTGCTGAAAATGAGGATGCCATATGATGTGAAGCACTTACTGATGAAGATGAAAGACTACAGTCTTCAGTATGTTTATACCTCAACATAAAGAAAATGAAAATCCTCACAAATGGACCAACAGGTTTCCGAGGTGGTATCACTACAGAAGTAGATTGCCCAATCGTCCTTCCCAGGAATAGTTGGTGGATTTGAACCACCAGCCTTCTGGTTAACAGTCAAATATCTTAGGCACTACACTACCTTGGAAACTCAAGGAGGGGTTGCTATGAGTCAGATCTGACTCAATGGCAGTGAGTTTGGAGTTTTGGTTTTAAGAGTATCATTCTATGAGGATGAGAAAGACATAGAGATGTACATGGGAGATACAGACAACAAATATGAACTCTTTTACACATACAGTACTGTGTTGTCAGTGCAGGCAAACATGGGTAGATGGGTGGACAGGCTGAATGATTAGGTATGTCTATGAAATGGGGAGTTTATCCAAGAACATATATAGGGTTGGCAGACAATGGTCCTATAAGTTCATGTGAATGATCAGAATTCCCAGGTGTATAGTACAGCAGGGAGCTCTGGTAGCATAGTGGCTAAGACACTTGCCTGCTAACCAGACAGCTGGCGGTTCAAACCCACCAGCCACTCCTCGGAAGGAAG
>NW_006932854.1:1807-3557 GCF_000298275.1 Orycteropus afer afer
AAAAAAAAAAAAAAATCATTAAATTTTATCCTTGTTGATTTTGTTTCACAGATAGCCTCCACCCCCCATTCTTAGTTACTGCTTCAATTGCAAAAGCCACCAGCTCACAGGAATCATACTGAATCTGAGAGGCTAAAGACTTGAAACACATGTGAGCACTACTTCCTCACCTTCTTTTGCTAATGGATAATAGCACTCTAATCTACAAACCCAATTTCAGAATCCTTTTCAACACAATATTCCAGGCAGCAGTCACTGCCAATCAATCATAAAGCCTAAGAGATAAAGATCTTTACTATCCTGGAACTTAATAAAAAATCAGGAAATTCACTTCCCTGGCACAGTCGTAACTGATTTTTCCATTGGCCAGTCAAGCTACGGGAGTGATACCCCATCAGAATCAACAATGTGTAGAAATCAACATGCATCAACTCTTGTGAAATGTTCAACTAATAAGATATTTTTGTTTAAAGTAAGTTTCTATAGAAGCAATTAATATTGACTATATTATTCCAAGGAGCTCTAATGGTATAGTGCCTAAGACATTTGACTGCTAACCAGAGGGTTGGCTGTTCAAACCCACCAGCTAGTCCTGGGAAGGAAGGTTGGGCAATCTATTTATGTAGTGATACCACCTCAGAAACTCAAGGAGGGGTCACTATGAGTCAGGTCCAACTCGATGGCAGTGGGGGGTAGTGGTGGTGGTGGTATATTATTCCAAGAAAATAATGTGGCCCATAATATTTACATTTTTGTGTATTTTTTCAAAACTTCACCATTTATGCAGATAATGGTCAAAACAGGAATTTAAAAATAAAGTATGATCATCTGGGCTATAGCTCTTAAGAACAATGAATGATTCATTTCACATAACCAGGGATACTTGAAAATACTAGAAGGCAAGTGTGGTAGTTAAGGTGGTTGTCAGCTTGGCTGGGCCTACTTGAGTGGCTGGGCAGCTGGAGGTATTATTCCCCAAGATAAGACTAGCAATAAACTCCATGGTGAAATCTGCCGGTAGCAGCTGAGTAGCTGTTTTAGGGATGTGGTTGGCTTCCCATATACAAGGAGAACCTTTGGAGTGGGCCTCTAGCCTTTTGGGATCCTTGCAACTTATATGTAGCAAGTCATTGTTTGACAGCCTGCCATGCCCTGCTGTTCTTGGGACTTCATCTGGATTTGAATTAGTGACCTTCCATGTTGTTTGGTAACATTGGGACTGTGCCTTTTTACTTGACAACTTTGGGTTTGGAAGCCTTAGCAGGTAGTAACTGTATGAGTGAAGAAAACCTGCATCTTCATTGGGCTGGGAGCAGGAGGCAGAGCTGAAGCCCAAGGTTGAGGGACTTGCACCCAGCTCCTAGATCCTGGTGGTTTGAACTCTGACTTAAAGACCAAACTGTAAGAGAATAAACTCTTGTTTGTTAAAGCCATACCATGAGTGGTATATTCTTGTCGAAGCAGCACTTGGTAACCAAAACAGCTCGGTAGATTCCTCTAAAAAGAAGTTCTACAAAAGTAGATAGCATGCCGTCCTGAGTCTTTTAAAGCACCCAAATACTTACCTACTATTTGCTATCCCAAGGAATACTGTCCTGAAGTACAATGCTGTCAGTGATAGGATAATATCCATATGCCTACAAGGAAGACCCGTTCATATGACTGTTATTCAAATTTATGCCCCAACCACCAAAGCCACAGATGAGAAAATTGAAGAATTTTATCAGCTTCTACAGTCTGAAATTGACCA
>NW_006932855.1:0-1452 GCF_000298275.1 Orycteropus afer afer
GTAAATTTTGGTCAATGACATGAGACAAAGTATATGTGAACTGCTGTATGAAAAGTGAATTTACTCTGTAAATCTTCACCCAAATCCTAATAAAAAAAAAGTAAAAGCATTCAACTGCATGAATTATAACAAATTATTGACAACATTGAGAGGAAGAGGAATTCCAGAATACTTAATTATGCTCATGAGGAAATTCTACACAGACTAGGAGGCTGTTGTCCAAACAGAACAAGGGGATACTGTATGGTTTAAAATCAGGAAGGGAGTGTATCACCATACTTATTCAATAATACTCATTCACCATACTTATTCGATCAGTATGCTGAGCAAATAATCCAAGAAGGTGGACTATATGAAGAAGAATATGGCATCAGGATTGGAGAAAGACTCATTAACAACCTTTGACAACAGACAACAGAACCTAGCTTGCTGAAAGTGAAAATGACTTGCACTTACTGGTGAAGATTAAAGACTACAGCCTGCAGTATGGATTACACCTCGACATTAAGAAAATGAAAATCTTCATAACTGGACCAATAAGTAGCATCACGACAAATGGAGAAAAAAATTGAAGTTGTCAAAGATTTCATATACTTTGTTCCACAATGAACACCCAATGGAAGTAGCAGTCAAGAAATCAGATGACACAAGGAAAGGTTTATATATGGAATGAAACTTTCTTTTTTGATTACCAGGGGTGGGAGGGGTGGGGAAGGAACACTGCTAGATAGGTAGAGACAAGTATTGATTTGGGTGAAGGGAAGGACAATGTACCAAATGTGAGTGGTCAACATGGTGGCCTTGAGGAAGAGGAAGACATAAAGAGGTACATGGGAGGTACAGACAACAAAGATGAACCTTTTGCACATACATTGATCTATGGGTAGATAGATGGGTGGACAGGCTGAACAATCAGGTATATCTACGCAGGGGGGGAGTGTGCCCATGACCATATATAGGATTGGCAGACAATGTTTCTACAAGTGTATGTGCTGCAAGAATGGCCAGAGTAGAGCTGACAAGGGACAAGGTTGTGGTGATTTTCTGGCCACAGCCAGCTACCTGGAGGGAGTGAGTAATTGGACCTGTGGGCTCAGGACCATGGTCGCAGGGGACATCAAGCTCAACTGGTATAACATACTGCACAAAAATATTGTTTCACATCCTACTTTGGTGAGTAGCGACTGGGATTTTAAAAGTTTGCAAGCAGCCATCTAGATGTAATGATGGGTCTCTCCTCATCAAGAGCAAAGAAGAATGAAGAAAACCAAACATGCACAGAAACATTTAGTCCAAGGGACTGGTAGATCATGCAATCCTCAGCCTATATGCCCATGAGACCAGAACTAGATGGTGCCCAGCTACCACTGTCAACCACTTGGAGGGAGATCTGTGTAGGAGATCCTGGATAGAGTGGGAGAACAATGTGGAACAAAACTCAAAATCATAAAA
>NW_006932855.1:2796-3614 GCF_000298275.1 Orycteropus afer afer
GACTTGATAGCACCTATCAACAACAAGACCAACATATGTCCAATAGTGTAAAAATCCACTTCTATTTTTCCTATGTGATTCCCTTGCCTTTTCCTGTTCTCAGTCTCTGTTCTGTGCCTCATTAACACTCATATCTTCCTGGGCAATACAAGGATGTCACAGCTAATAGCATCACCAGAGCTGGGGTTGAGGGAAGCTTGTTCTGGAGCAAATCAAGTATTTTGTCCTTGAAGAACCCAAACATCCCAGGCTTCCTGAGTTGAGTGGTTCATTAGGGCATGGTTAGAGACTTGTGGCCATGATCTGTCTTAACTCTGGTGTAACCTTTGGTCTTTAGCCTTGGCTCTGTGCTTAGTGCATCACATCACACCTCTGGGTCTCAGTTTCCTTGTCTGCCAGACCTATTTCTTGAGGCCACTGCATAGTTCTGAAAATTAAAAATAGAAACCAATTTATTCACTCAAAGAAACATTTGTGCATGTTTGGTGAGCCCTTCATTGTGTTGGGCCTTGGGGATAGAATGATGGGTGTGACAAGATCCCTGCCCTCAAGCAGCCCAAAGGCTACTGGAAGAGGCTAGTGCACTAATAAAGACACAACAACATAATGTACCAAATGGATAAAACAAGTATGAAAAAGGACTGTTGTTGTTGTCATGTGCCGTTGAGTCAGACCCGACTCATAGTGACCCATCCTTGGGTTTCCAAGGTGGTATCACTATGGAAGTGGATTGCCCAACCTTCCTTCCGAGGAGTGGCTGGTGGGTTTGAACTGCCAGCCTTCTGGTTAACAGTCAAGTGCCTTAGGCACTATGCTAC
>NW_006932856.1:0-1256 GCF_000298275.1 Orycteropus afer afer
CATCATGGGGAATACGACATCCAGCTGCCCACCCACTCAAACAGGCCCAGCCAAGTTGACACACAAACTTAACTACCACAACAAAGGTGCGCCCAACCCAAGCCAAGGTATTTTCAGTCACCTCATATGCATGTGAGAGCTGGACAAAGGATAAGGAAGACTGAAGAAGAGTTGATGCTTTTGAGTCGTGGTGTTGGTGAAGAACACTGAGAGTATCATGGACTGCTGAAAGAACAAACAGATCTGTCCTGGAAGAAGTGCAGCCAGAATGCTCCTTGGAAGTGAGAATGGACAGACTTTGTCTCACCTACTTTGGTCATATTGTTAGATGGGCCCATTCTCTGGAAAAGGATATCATGCTTGGCAAAGTGGAGGGTCAATGAAAAAGGGGAAGGCCCTCAACAACATGGATTGTTGACACAGTGGCTACAACGATGGGCTCAGGTATAGCAGTGATCATGAGGCTGGCACAAGACTGGGCAATGTTTCGTTCTGTTGTACATAAGGTCACTTTGAGTCAGAGATGACTCAATGGCACCTAACAACTGATGTCTCCAACTCTAATCCATTAACATATGAATCATTCTATCCTCCATCTTTGGCTTATCTATAAACTCTCTTTCCAACAATGAGAATTCTTGCTTTCAGTATTCACCCCTCATTTAATTAGTATTTTAATTCCAGTATACATGCATATTAGTTTCACAGTTGTTAATATTTCACTCCAGGGGAAACAATTTTATCAAACAGCATGCAATACCCCTGCACAAGGACTTTTTTCTTTTTCAAATTACATACATTGCACATTTCCAAATTTATTTAGGTTAGCACCTTTCCCTCAACCCAATGAATAAGATTTTTCATGTATTTGTAATACATTTAGATTCTTTTGTCACATTCTGCATTCCATTCTAGGATCTCTCAAACTCCTATGTGATTATTTAACAATTTACATTTATTAACGTTTTTTTATCCTTTGTGCTATAAAGTTCTGTAGGCTTTAACTAAAGCTCAATGTCTTGTTTTCACCAGTACAGTATCATATATTCTGGAAAAGGCAAAACTATAAAGACAATAAGCACATTGTTGTTGTTGTTGTTAAGTGCCATCGAGTTGTTTCTGACTCATAGCGACCCCATGCACAGCAGAACGAAACACTGCCCGATACCGCGCCAGCCCCACAGTCCCTGCTATACTCGAGCCCATCATCGCAGCCACTGTATCAATTCATCTCCCTGAAGGCCTCCCCCTCTTTC
>NW_006932856.1:2031-3388 GCF_000298275.1 Orycteropus afer afer
TATGATATCCCTTGTTCCACGTCCTCTTCTGAATCCGGCTTGAACCTCTGGAAGTTCTCTATCAATATACTGCTGCAAACGTTTCTGAATTATGTTCAGATAATTCAGATAATAAGCACATTAGTGGCTTCAAATTATTTGGGATAGGGGAATGTGAGGCTAGAATAGGTGAGGAACAATGCTTTCTTTTGGAATGAGTGAGGGAGTGTCTTTCTGCTTCTATTTTCTGGAAGAGATTGTGAAGAATTGATATTTTTCTTCCTTAAATATTTGATAGAATTTTACAGTGAAACCATCTAGACCAGTTTTTTTTTTTCTCTCTCTCTCTTTTTCTTTCTTTTTCTTGAATGTTATTTATTATTAATTCATTTCATTAAAAGGTATAGGGCCATTGATGTTAACTATTTCTCCTTTTATCAGTTTTCGTAGATTGTGCCTTTCAAGGAATTGGCTCACTGTTTCTAAGTTATAAAATTCGTGGGCATAGAATTCTTTTTAGAATTCCTTATTACCCTTTTAATGTCTATGTGATAAAAGTGATGAATATTTTCATTTATGATGTTAATTTGAGTTTTTTTTCTCTTCTTCCCTTGGATAGCCTGGCTTTAGGTTTTTCAAATTTGTTGATCTTTGAAAGAACCAGCTTTTTTTTAAGGAGGGGGGCACAATCCCCCCCATGTAGATATACCTAATAGTTCAGCCTGTCCACCCACCTATCCACCTGTATATCCATGTTTGCCTTCACTAACAATGTAGTATTGTATGTGCGAAAGGGTTCATCTTTGTTGTCTGTACCTCCCATGTACCACTCTATGTCTTCCTCTTCCTCAATGCCACTGTGTTGATCACTCACATTTGGTACATTGTCCTTCTCTTCATCCAAATCAATACTTGTCTTTATTTATATAACAGTGTTCCCTACCTTCTATTCCCACCACTGGTAACCAACAAAGAAAATATCCTTCCATATATAAACCTTTCCTTGACTTTTTACAATAATGGACTAATACAATATTTGTCCTTCTGTGATTGACTTTAAACTCAGCATAATGTCCTCCAAGTTCATCCATGTTATGTGGTGTTTTGTAGATTTTGTTATTCTTTAGGGACGCATAGTATTCCATTGTGTGTATGTACCATAGTTTGGTTATCCATTCTTCAGTTGATGGACACCTAGGGTGTTTCCACCTTTTTGCTATTATAAATAGTGCTGCGATGAACATGGATGTGCATATATCTGTTCTTGTCCTGGATCTCACTTCCTTAGGATATATACTTAGTAATGGAATGGCTGGGTCAAATGATATTTCTAATTGCAACTTTTGAAGGAATCGCCATACTGATTTCCACAGTGGTT
>NW_006932857.1:0-1168 GCF_000298275.1 Orycteropus afer afer
AAAACCATCTGGTATATTACTGGAAACTTTATGAATAGCCCTGACACATTGATACAGTTCCAGAAAATGAATCCCTCGTGTCACAACTCACTAAAAATATGACTGGGGAAGAGCTGCCTTCTCAAAGTAGAGTCAACCTTAATGTTTGGATGAAGTTCCACAAAAATTGTAGGAGATGATTTCAAAGCCCCATTCTGGAGATGTGTCTGACTCTCTAACCGTATAATGCAGTATATTCCTTTATTGAGTTGAACACAAGAAATATGACTCCACATCTATACTCCCAGCATTAGTATTCAGAAAACACTTCAAATGAACCAAAGTCTATTTCACAGGAGCAATTTATGCTTATAATTCACACAGGTGGATGTTTTTTCAGCTTCCCATCAAATGGACCTAATTTGAACAATAAACACGTATTTTTCATGAATCTGATTCCATGGACTTAGCTGAGAGGTAAAAAGATTCCAATGTGATAGATTGTTCTCCTGGGAAGTTTGAGCTGGAAGTTTGTAATAGGACAAAGAAAAACAATTATCCATTCACTAAAAAAAAATCCAATTGTGAGGTCAAATATAAAATAGCTTCTACAGATGTATGCTGTATGGATTCCCTGTGCAATTAGTTATTTATCACTCTCAAAGTCATATGCTTTCCATTTCACTAACAGGGTTGCTGATTGGATCTGATCATTAAAAGAGCAAAGTGAAAGACAAAGTATGTCTTTTGAAAGAACCATTAGAGTTAATTGGGGAGTACATCAAGCTTTGAATCTAGTAATTTAACTTTGAAAGTTAGCAACTTTTTCAATCAGTTATCTGTGGAGCTAATAGATGAATACAGATGGAGAAAGCAAAATAACATTTTATTCTAGTCCTGGGACATCCAAAACATTTTATATTTTTAATATTTTTTATTAAAATTTTCTTATTATAGTTAATATATATGTAACACAATATTTGCTATTTTATCATTCTTCATATGTACACTTCAGCAACATTAATTTTATCATGTTACTCAATTATCACTATTATTTGTTTCCAAATTTTTCATCTCCCTTAACAGAAGTTCATTGTTCCTTAAGCAATGGGTTCTCCTTTCCCTCTCCCTCCCACTTGCTCCTGGTAACTCCTAGTACATTTTGGTCTCTACTGACCCAGGGACACAT
>NW_006932857.1:2163-3586 GCF_000298275.1 Orycteropus afer afer
AAGAACGTAAAAAGTTGAATGAGCCAAAAAGGACCCATGAAGAGGATTTTGAAGAAACGTTCCTTGGATACAACTAGTCTCTGAGTGCCACCATCCCTTTCTTATCTATTAAGGATACTTCAATGAAACTGTTCATTCAGAGATCTTAAAAACCGTCATGGCTGCAGAATGGGTGACAAAGTAGTGTTCTTTTTTTTATTGCCACCTAAAAAATTTGAAGGATCTCTGGTTGCATAGTGCCTAGGGCATTGACTGGTAACCAGAAACAGAAGGCTGGCAGTTCAAATCCACCATCACTCCTTGGAAGGAAGGTTGGGCAATCTACTTGCATAGTGATATTGCCTCGAAAACCCAAGGAAGGATCACTATGAATCAGATCCAACATGACGACAGTGCATGTGTGCATGTAAGAAATATAAAGGGTTAGAGTTGGGAAGCCTAGCTTTGATGCTAGACCCAGCCAGCTACATTGGGTCTGGTATACACATACAGACTTAAGCAGTACAAAAGATTTGGTTGTGTTTCACATGGGGCAGAAGTGAGCCACGTAGGAGAGAGAGTTGACTTAAATTTTGTTGTTTTAAATTTTGTCCAAATAGCACTTATTTGAGTAATAATGGTAATGAGGAAAAAAAAAATAGCTAGAGGAAAACACATGTACTCAAATGCAAATGTAATCAGTGAGTTTTTGAAGGACCTATGAAAGTGACAATGAGATAAAGAACTAGTTTTGAACACCTGCCAGAATCAGAGAACAGGAAGTCATTGTACATCAGTACTAGTTAACTAAGAGATTTTCTGTTCTAACTTTCCTCACTTGACTCTACTTTTGGACCCTAGAAGAGTGAGAAAGTTATTCTATTCAAATGAGAAGGTGAGGGTGAGAGCTTAGGGAAGGGGAAGGGGAAAAATACATGATGACATTCTGGAACTACAGACTTCTCATTTCCAGAAAGCCCCAATGGGTGGTGAAGAAACATTTTAACTTTAAAAAAGTTTGAGGTTCTGTTCATCTATGAGTCTCGGCTCTTCTAATTATTGAATGAAGACAATGGTTTTGTGACTTAAGGTGACCATTGAACTTATTATTAATATGATTGATCAGAAACCATGGTATCACTTGACATTCATCTAGGGGTAGATGAATATCTTCCTCCACTGAATAAATCTAAAGGGGAGTGGAAGGTGAAAAAGTAATGGGGTTTTCTGATTCAATCCATTGGTAGTGTTTCTTCAGTCAGGTTCTTGTCAACCCAGGTCTTAGCAGTTACTTCTTCCTCTGTCCAGAAACCCTGTCCCAAAAATCACAGCATATATGTTTCCTTCACATCTTTCAGGCCTTGAAGCCCTTCTTGGAAACCTCCTGTGAAAAATCACACTTAAGTAATATCTTCCCTAAGTTACTCCCTTCCACATTAGTATT
>NW_006932858.1:0-484 GCF_000298275.1 Orycteropus afer afer
AGGGTTGCATAGTATTCCATTGTGTGTATGTACCATAGTTTGGTTATCCATTCCTCCGTTGACGGACACCTAGGTTGTTTCCATCATTTTGCTATTGTAAATAGTCCTGCAATGAACATGGGTTTGTATATGTCCGTTCTTGTCTTGGTTCTCAGTTCTTTAGGATATATACCTAGTAATGGAATGGCTGGGTTAAATGGTATTTCTAATACCAACTTTTTTATGAATCACCATACTGCTTTCCACAGTGGTTGTACCATTTTATAGTCCCAACAACAGTGTATGAGAATCCCAATCTCTCCACATCCTAGCCAGCACTGTTATTTTCTGTCTTGTTGAACTTTGCTACTAGTGCTGAAGAAAGATGGTATCTCATTGTTGTTTAGATGTGCATCTCTCTAATAGCTAATGATCGTGAGCATTTCTTCATATGTTTGTTGGCCACTTGAATATCCTCCTTGGTGAAGTGTCTATTCATGCCTTC
>NW_006932858.1:2279-3254 GCF_000298275.1 Orycteropus afer afer
AATTTGTTGGAGTACAATTCTTCATAGTATCCTGATATTAACCTTTTTATTTCAGTTGGTTCTGTTGTAATGTCACCCATTTTATTTCTTTTTCATGTTATTTGTATTCTCTCCCTCTTTTCCTTTGTTAAATTTGACAGTGGCTTGTCAATTTTATTAGTCCTTTCAAAAAACCAACTTGTGGTCCTGTTGATTTTTTCTATAACCCTTCTATTTTCTGTTTCATTGATTTCTGCTTGAATCTTGATTATTTCCTTTCTTCTGGTGACTGAAGACTTTTCATGCTGTTCTGTTTCTAATTGTTGGAGATGTTGGTTTAAAGTGCTGATTTTGGCTCTTTCTTCTTTTTTGGTGTGTGCATTTATTGCTATAAATTGGCCTCTGATCACTGCCTTTGCTGTGTCCCAAAGATTTTGGTATGTTGTGTTTTCATTCTCATTTGATTCAAGGTATTTTTGAATTTCTATTTTTATTTCTTCTCTTACCCAGTCTTTCTTAGGGAGGGTATTGTTCAGTTTCCATGTATTTACTCTTTTTCCATTGATCTTCCTATTATTGATTTCTAATTTGATAGCATTATGATCAGAGAAGATGTTTTGCAGTATTTTAATGTTTTCAAATTTATTAAGGCTTGCTTTATGGCCTAACATATGGTCTAGCATGGAAAATGTTCCATGTGCACTGAAAAAGAATGTATATTGTGCTATTGTTGGGTGAAGTGCTCTGTAAATGTCTATAAGGCCAAGTTGGTGGATTGTATTGTGTAGCTCTTCTGCATCTTTGTTGAGTGTCTTTCCAGTTGTTCTATTTTTCATTGAAAGTGGTGTATTGAAGTCTCACATTATGACTGTGGAGTCATCTATTTGACTTTTCAACTATTTTAAAGTCTGATTTATGTATTTTGGGATTCTTTCGTTGGAACCATAATTATTTATTATGGTTATATCTTCTTGTTCAGTAGATCCTTTATCCTTA
>NW_006932859.1:0-515 GCF_000298275.1 Orycteropus afer afer
CAATTACGAAGAAAAGTGCTAAGCAAATAAATCATGTTTTACAAATTACTGAGCCCCAAGGAGCCGATTAAGACACGCCAAGAAGTGATACTTACCGTCAGGGATATAGACGCACATGCATCGTGTCTCTGCTCTCCTGTTGCATTGCTGTAGACAACAGCTGTAGATGCTTGTAAACAACAGCCGTAGACGCTTGTAAACAACCGCTATAGGTGCTCATAGACAACAGCCGTAGACGCTTGTAAACAACAGCCGTCGACACTTGTAAACAACAGCTACAGACACTCATAGACAACAGCCGTAGACACTTGTAAACAACAGCCACAGACGCTTGTAAACAACAGCTGCAGACGCTCATATACAACAGCCATAGACGCTCGTAAACAACAGCCATAGATGCTTGTAAACAACAGTCACAGATGCTTGTAAACAATAGCTACAGACGCTCATAGACAACAGCCGTAGACGCTTGCATGTTTCCATCCTGGTGTGTTTTCATGCTGATGGTAGGAGTG
>NW_006932859.1:2655-3514 GCF_000298275.1 Orycteropus afer afer
GGAAGGCTAACACGGTGCGAGCTTGGCCTAAGATGTGCAGTTCCCCACGTCGCCGGCAGGTGCCTACACTGCGCTGGAGGAGGTCTCGAGGAGGAACAGTTCGAGCAAGACTGGAGGTTCGAACCCACCCAGAGGCAGCACAGAAGACAGGCTTGGTGACCTGCTTCCGTGAAGATGACAGGCAGTTCTACTGTCGCCACGAGTCAGACTCAACTCCAGGGCAATGCTTCTGTTTGTTTGTTTGTTTGACTCTGTTCTTGGCCTTGGGTGCTGGGATGAGGACTCAAAAATCAAGCCAGGAACGTGCCGTTTCCAGAGCGCACACCCTGGGCCTCGTGTCCATGGAAGAGTGGACTTTGAGCCTCCATCAACAGAGACTCGAGACTCGGAGTCGACTGGCCAGATTGCTGGGCTAGGTATGGGATGGGTGGGGATGCAGGTATGGGCTTGAGGAGTCCTGGGAGCAGGGAGGAAGTGCATGTGTCAAGCTGGGATCCTGGACTTTCTTTGGAAGCCTCATTCCCAGGAAGGGGGTTGAGGCGTGGAGCTCAGCCCAGGGACAGGCGTGGAGCTCGGTCCCAGGGGGAGGTGTGGAGCTCAGCCTAGGGACAGGCACGGAGCTCAGCCCAGGGACAGGCACGGAGCTCGGTCCCAGGGACAGGCATGGAGCTCGGTCCCAGGGACAGGCATGGAGCTTGGCCCGGGGACAGGCGTGGACTGTGAGGAAGGGCAAACTCAAGGCTCTGGGGAAGAGAAGGATCCACTCCCACTCGTGTCCACAAGCCCACCTGGATGAGATACCTTCTCTGTCCCCGGGTGCACTGGGACGAGGTGTGAGACCTGGCACCGTCTTGTTGGA
>NW_006932860.1:0-590 GCF_000298275.1 Orycteropus afer afer
TTAGTAGGAATATCTCAACATGCCCCACACCATTGGACCCCTAGAAATTTCACTGAGGTGGAAGGTGTGTGAATTTTTGTTGGGTTAATTTCCCAACCTCTAGTATGCATTGTCTCACCAATAAGTCTAGAGTCATCAATATTCTTCTTTACTAGGTCCAATCAGCATAATGTCATCAATATAATGGACCAGTGTGATATCTTGTGGAAATGAAAGTCGATCAAGATCCCTACGGACTAAATTATGACATAATGCCAGGGAGTTGTTTGTTATACCCCTGAAGAAGGACTATAAAAGTATACCGTTGGCCTTGTCAGGTGAAGCCAAACTGCTTCTGATGGTCTTTTGAAACTGGTATCAAGAAAAACGCATTGTCCAGATCAATAGCTGCCTACCAAGTACCAGGAGGTGTACTAATTTGCTCAAGCAATGAAACCACATCTGGAACAGCAGCTGCAATTGGAGTCACCACCTGATTAAGTTTACGATAATCTACTGTCATTCTCCGAGATCCATTTGTTTTTTGCACAGGCTAAATAGGTGAATTAAATGGGGATGTGGTGGGAACCACCATCCCTGCATCCCTCAAG
>NW_006932860.1:909-1437 GCF_000298275.1 Orycteropus afer afer
CTCAAATGGACCTGGCCTCCCCTTCATTCAAGGGGTTGTGGGTCTGTAAACTGACTCAAGTCTGGGAATTGATTGAGAGGTTGTGACTCTGTATTTTGACAATTCAATCTAGGTTGCTGTTCACGTGACCTAGAATTCTTCTGCCTATACAGATCAAGTAAATATTTAGTAGGCTTGCCATGTATTTCACTACTAGAAACACCATGAGCAAGTAGCCATTGCTATAATTCTACATGTCAGACTATTCTGATTAGTGTTCCGACTCTGCTTATGGTAACCACACCCACCTTGCCTTTGTTGATTAACTGCTGCCACTTGGCCCTTACTACCACGGGGTCCAATCAGCCCCATGGTAGTTAAGTGTCTTAGTTCACTTAGGGCAGTTCCCACTGTCAAATAAGGTTTACATAAAATAGGAATCACAGCAGTCTTTAAGGATGCTGGAGCTCCCTTCACAAATTTATTCCTCATGGTACTGGTGAGAGGCATGTCTTCTGGACTCTCCATTTCTGGCTCTAGGGGTCTAAT
>NW_006932860.1:3502-4309 GCF_000298275.1 Orycteropus afer afer
ACAGGTTCAACTACTCTGTCCCTCTGGGTAGCTGGCTGTGACCAAGCAGTGACTACAACCTTGCCCCTTGTCAGCTCCACTATACACCTGGGAATCCAGATCATACACATAAAGTTATAGGATCATTGTCTGCCAACCCTATACATGTTCTTGGGTACACTCCCCACTTCATAGGTATACCAATTAGTTCAGCCAGTCCACCCATCTATCCACCCATATACCCATGTTTGCCTTCACTGACAAGGCCATACTATATGTGTAAAAGGGTTCATCTTTGTTGTCTGTACTTCCCATGTACCTCTCCATGTCTTTCTCTTCCTCAATGCCACTATATTGATCACTCATATTTGGTACATTGCCCTTCTCTTCACCCAAATAAAAACTTTATCTATCTAACAGTGTTCCCTCCCCACTCCTCCAACCCCTGGTAATTTCTGGCAAAAAAAAGAAAATATCTTGCCATAGATAAGTGTTTCCTTGACTTTTACAATAACGGACTAATACAATATTTGTCCTTTTGTGATTGACTTATTTCATTCAGCATAATGTCCTCCAAATTCATCCATGTTACGAGGTGTTTTGCAGATTCTACATTATTCTTTAGGGTTGCATGGTATCCCATTGTATGTATGTACCATAGTTTGGCTATCCATTCCTCAGTTGAAGGACACCTAGGTTGTTTCCATCTTTTGGCTATTGTAAATAGTGCTGTGATGAATATGGGTGTGCATATATCTGTTCTTGTCATGGTTCTCACTTCTTTAGGGTATATACCTAGTAATGGAATGGCTGGGTCAAATGGTATTT
>NW_006932861.1:0-1610 GCF_000298275.1 Orycteropus afer afer
ACAGCTCAGGGGGCAGGAGAGTATGGAGGGATGGACACTGGGAAGAGGTAACTATGGGGAGGAAGTGGGAGGGGAGCTGTTGCATTGTGGTAAACTGTGTTCAATGACATGAGACAAAGTATATGTGAACTGCTGTATAGAAAGTGAATTTGCTCTGTAAATCTTCACCCAAATCAAAATAAATAAATAAATAGATAAATAAATAAATAAATAAAATGGACAGAACACATAACTAGACACTTCACCAAGGAGGATATTCAGGAGACCAACAAACATATGTAGAAATGCTCATGATCATTAGCCATTAGAGAGATACAAATCAAAACAGCAATGAGATACAATCTGGCCCCAGCACTAGTAACAAAGTTCAAAAAGACACAAAATAACAAATGCTGGCGAGGATGTGGAGAGATTGGGACCCTCATACACTGCTGGTGGGACTGTAAAATGATACCACCACTGTGGAAAGCAGTATGGTGATTCCTTAAAAAGTTAGAATTAGCAATACCATTTGACCCAGCCATTCCATTACTAGGTATATATCCTAAAGAAGTGAGAGCCATGACAAGAACAGACATATGCACACACATTTCATTGCAGCACTATTTACAATGGCCAAAAGATGGAAACAACCTAGGTGTCCATCAACTGAGGAATGGATAACCAAACTATGATATATACACACAATGGAATACTATGCAACCTTAAAGAATAACTAAGAATCTGCAAAACACTGCATAACATGAATAAACTTGGAGGACATTATGCTGAGTGAAATTAGTCAATCACAGAAGGACAAATATTGTATTAGTCCATTACCGTAAAAGTCAAGGTCTATCTATGGAAGGAAATTTTCTTTGTTGGTTACCATGAGTGGGAGAGGGGGGTAAGGAACACTATTAGATAGGTAGAGAAAAGTATTGATTTGGGTGAAGAGAACTGCAATGTACCAAATGTGAGTGATCAACATGGTGGCATTGAAGAAGAGGAAGACATAGAGAGGTATATGGCAGGTAGAGACAACAAAGATGAACCCTTTTGCACATATAGTACTGTATTGTCAGTGAAGGCAAATATGGGTACATGGGTGGATAGATGGGTGGACAGGCTGAACTATTAGGTATGTCTATGCAGCGAGGAGTGTACTGAAGACAACATATAGAATTGGCAGACAATGGTCTTATATTTGTATGATTCTAATTCCCAGGTGTATAGTAGAGCTGACAAGGGACAAGGTTGTAGTCACTTCTTGGTCACAGCCAGCTGCCCACAGGGACCGAGTAGTTGAACCTGTGGGCTCAGGACCAGAGTCACAGGAGACATCAAGCTCAATTGGCATAACATACTACACAAAACATTGTTCCACCTCCTACTTTGATGAGTAGTGACCAGTATCTTAAAAGCTTGCAAGCAACCATCTAGATGCAACGATGGGTCTCTCCTCGTCCAGAGCAAAGAAGAATGAAGATAACCAAAGATTCATGGAAACAATTAGTCCTAGTGACCAGTGCACCATGTGATCCTCAGCCTATACAACTATGAGACCAGAAGAACTAGATGGTGCCTGGCTACCACTGTCAACCACTCAGAGGGGGATCTATGTAGGAGAT
>NW_006932861.1:3440-4052 GCF_000298275.1 Orycteropus afer afer
CTCAAGTTACCATATTGAAAGATTCTAAGGACAAAACATTGAATGATTCAGGGAACATAAAAAGAAGATGGAAAGAATACACAGAGTCACTGTACTAAAAAGAACTGGTCGATCTTCATCCATTTCAGGAGGTGACATATGATCTAAAACCAATGGTACTGAAGGAAGAAGTCGAAGCTGCAATGAAGGAATTGGTGAAGAACAAGGCTCCAGGAACTGACAGAGTACCCATTGGGATATTTCAACAAATGGATGCTGCACTGGAGGCACTCACTTGGTTATGCCAAGAGATTTGGAAGACAGCTACCTGGCCAACTGATTGTAAGAGATCCATATTTGTACCTATTCCAAAGAAAGGTGATCCTTTCTGTGGGATCACAGAATGTGGAAATTATCAAACAATATCATTAATATCACACACAAGTAAGATCTTACCGAAAATAATTCAAGAAAGGTTGCAGCAGTATATTGACAGAGAGCTTCCAGAGGTGCAAGCTGGATTCAGAAGAGGATGTGCAACAAGGGATATCATAGCTGCTGTCAGATGGATCTTGGTTCAAGGCAAAGAATACCAGAAAGATGTTTACTTGTGCTTTATTGACTATGCAAAGG
>NW_006932862.1:0-1516 GCF_000298275.1 Orycteropus afer afer
TCTCTTTTTCTTCCTGCCTCATCCAATGGCAGGAACATATTTACTTCCACTAGTCAACAATATCTACTACACGAGTCACCTCACCCAATAGATGAGTAAACCAACTTCTCTTGCACCATATGAACAACAACAGACTGTGAACAGCACCTGCTAATTCCAACTGCAACTTCTCATCACGAGAAGCAGAGACCTGCACCACATTCCCAGTTACTCCACCAATGCAGAGAAAGCAGAGAGTGACCCAGTACAGCCAAGATAACAACCGTAGAAGTACACCTGCCTCACACTTCCAGATATATTAAAACTAAGTAAAACATAAAACCAAGGTGAAACAGATCAGCACAACCAATAAGTAAAGAAAACAACTTCAAAATGTCTCATAGAAAACATACAACTTCAATTCAACAAAAATGAAATTTCCCTAAGTAAGAAAAAGTAATAGAACTATCTGACAAGGACAACTATATATATATATACATCATGAAAGATGAAAAGACATCCATCCAAGAATCTCAATGAATCTCATATAAGATAGACCACAAGAGAAAGTTATCAAGACATATTGTAATCAAACTTTCCAATACCAAAGACAAAGAAAGAATCTTGAGAACAGCTTGGAAAAAATGAAATGCCACCTACAACAGGAAAACAATAAGACTAAGCTCTCATTTCTCAGCAGAAACCCTGTAAGCAAAAAGTCAATGGAATGGCATATACAAAACTTTGAAGGAAAAGAATTACCAGCCAAGAATTATACATCCAGCCAAACTATCCCTCAAATGAGGTTGAAATTAAGATATTCTCAGACAAACAGAAATTAAGGGAATTTGTGAAATCCAGACTAACCCGTAAGAAATGCTAAAGGGAGTCCTTCCATCAAGAAACCAACAACAGAAAACAACAAATTACAATCAACACCTTTGACACCACCATCTAGAAATAAACCCAGGGAAATAATCTTAAACTTTAAATAAGCTCACAAAAAAAATGTAAATAAAAAAAAATAGAGGATTCAATCTGTAAACAATGCAAACAACAAAGCAAATAGAGGGAATAAATGCTATAATTTCAAAACTTCCAAAAGAAGGAGAAGTCAGGATAATGTCTGTATAGAACAGACTGTTCCAAACTAAAGGACATAAGAACTTACTACAGGGTAACCAAAAAGAAAATTAACAAGGTTTCTAACAAAATTAAGAAAGAAGAAAATCACAAGGGCTTTGTAAACACAAAACCAACAATTATGAATAAAAGAGAAAAATACTTGATAACCAAATTAATTCAACACAAAAAGTTATTTCAAAGAAATTACAACAACACACACACACTAAAAAAAAACACAGAAGAATGACAACAATAAAATCACGCTTAACATTAATTACACTGAATGTCAATGTAGTAAATGCATCAGTTAAGAGAAAGAGAGTGGAAGACTGGATAAGAAAAAAGTGCCAATCAATATGTTGCCAATAAGAGGCTCACCATAGACACAAAGACAAAAATAAATTAAAAATCA
>NW_006932862.1:2941-3582 GCF_000298275.1 Orycteropus afer afer
AATACTCCCAATTTCATTCTATGAAGCAAGCATAACCCTGACACCAAAAACATGTGAAACCAATACTAAAAACAGGAAAACTATAGAAAAATAAACCTCATGAATATAAACACAAAAATCTTCAACAAACTCCTAACAGAATCCAATACCATATCAAAAAAATAATATACCATGATCAAGACATCAGATGTGCAAGGATGATTCAACATCAGAAAAAAAGTCTATCTAATCTACCACATAAATAAAACAAAGGAAAAGAATTACATGATCATATCAATTGTTTCAGAACAGGTATTTGATAAAATCCAACATCCTCTCCTGATTAAAAAAAAAGAAAACAGAAAACCTCTCAGAACTAAAAGGAATACAATGGAAATTACTCAATGTAATAAAGGGCATATATGTAAAACCACCAACCAACATTATTCTCAATGGAGAAAGACTCAAAGAGAATGGCAACCTGAATAGGTTGCCCTCTTTCACCACTTCTGTTTAAAATTTTGTTAGAAGTGCTAGCCTGGGCAATAAGGCAAGAAAGAAAGAAAACACATCCAAATTGGAAAAGAAGAAATAAAGGTATATCACTTACAGATAATATGATCTTATAAATAGAAGAACCAAGAGACTCAAATCTCCCTTCC
>NW_006932863.1:0-3562 GCF_000298275.1 Orycteropus afer afer
CAATGACATGAGACAAAGTATATGTGAACTGCTGTATGAAAAGTGAATTTACTCTGTAAATCTTCACCCAAATCCTAATAAAAAAAAAAAAAAAGAAAAGAAAGAAAGAAAAGACCAAAATAGAGGGCAGAAGAGACTATGAAACTTCCTCTTGAAAGCAGAGTAGCTAAAGAAAATGGAAGATATGATGAAGTAAAAGAGCAAAAGATTCCAGAGGGCTGCTGAAGAAGACAAAGTAAAGTATTGTAAAGAAATGTGGAAAGAACTCTGCACAGAAAATTGTATGAAACAAAAAAAATCAGCAACACCACACACACACACACAAAATAACAAAATGACAGCAGTAAATTCATACTGGTTGATAATTACACTGAATGTATATGGATTAAATGCACCACTCAAGAGATGGGGAGTTGCAGGCTGGATGAGAACACATGACCCATCAATATGCTGTCTACAGAGACACAAAGAGAAAAATAGACTAAAAATAAAAGGTTGGAAAAAGACATAGAAAGCAAATGGCAACCAAAAGAAAGCATGAGTGGCAATATTAATTTATGATAAAATAAACTTTAAGAGAAAAAGGACCATAAGAGACAAAACCAAACCAAACTCACTGCCATTGAGTTGATTCTGACTCACAGAGACCCCCTTTAGGTTTCTGAGGTGGTAAATCTTTACAGAAGTAGATTGCCCAGTCTTCCTTCTGCATAAGAGACAAGGAAGGGCATTATGTAATAATTAAAGGATCAGTTGAACAAGAGGATATAACCATAATAAATATCTATGCACGCAATGAAAAAGCCCCAAAATTCATAAAGCAGACTCTAACAGAATTGAAAAGACAAATAGATGATTCCACAGTCATAGTAGGAAACTTTATTACACCACTTTCAATAAAAGATAGAACAACTGGAAAAAAACTCAACCAAGATGCAGAAGAATTAAACAATATGAACAACCAACTTGGCCATATAGACATCTATGGAGCACTTCATCCAGCAACACCAAAATATACATTCTTTTCCAGCATACATGGAACATTCTCCAGGATTGACGATATGTTAGGCCACAAAACAAGCCTCATTAAACTTAAAAACACTGAGATACTGCAAAGCATCTTCTCAGATTACAAGACTATAAAGTTAGAAATAAACACTAGGAAGACCAATGGAAAAAGATCAAACACATGAAAACTGAATAACACCCTCCTCAAAAATGACTGGATAATAGAAGAAATAAAAAATTAAATTAAAAAATTCCTTGAATCAAGTAAGAATGAAAATATAATGTACCAAAATCTTTGGGACACAACAAAAGCAGTGATCAGAGGGCAATTTACAGCAATAGATGCACATCAAAAAAGAAGAAAGAGCCATCAACTGCTCATATGCAAGTTCAAGTTGAAGCTGAAGACAATTAAAACAAGTCCATGAAAGCCAAAATATGACCTTGATTATATCCTTCCTGAATTTAGAGACCATCTGAAGAATAGGTGCATTGAACACCAATAACCAAAAACCAGAGGAATTGTGGAATGACATGAAGAATATCACCCGTGAAGAAAACAAAAGATCATTAAAAATATGAGAAAGGAATAAGAGACCAAAATGGATGTCAGAGGAGACTCTGAAACTTGCCCTTGAATGGAGGGTAGCTAAAGCAAATGGAGGAAGTGACAAGATAAAAGAGCTGAACAGAAGATTTCAAAGAGCAGCTCAAGAAGACAAAATCAATTATTATAAACAAATGTGCAAAGACGTGGAGTTAGAAAACCAAAAAGAAAGAACACATTTGGCATTTCTTAAGCTGAAAGAATTGAAGAAAAAAATTAAGCCTTGAGTTGCAATACTGAAAGATTCTGTGGGCAATATATTGAATGATACAGAAAACATCAAAATAAAATGGATGGAATGCACAGAGTCACTATACGAAAAAGAATTGGTCAGTATTCATCCATTTCAGGAGATGGCATATGATCAAGAACCAATGGTATTGAAGGAAGAAGTTGAAGCTGCACTGAAGGAATTGGCAAAAAACAAGACTCCAGGAATTGATGGAATACCCACTGAGATGTTTCAACAAATGGATGCTGCACTGGAGGCACTCACTTGGCTATGGCAAGATACTTGGAAGACAGCTACCTGGCCAACTTCCTGGAATATATCCATATTTGTACCCATTCCAAAGAAAGATGATCCCACAAAATGTGGAAATTATCAAACAATATCAGACCTATGCTCTGAGTTTCACATGCATTCATTGATACAACGTTTGCTGCCACCCCATATGGTAGCTGTTAACTGCATTCAAGTTTAGGAAGCTTAAAGAACTTAAGCCCAAAGTCATGCAATAAATGCTCATTGAATATGAACTATTATCATTAATATTACTAGGGCAGTAATGGAAAAACCTGAACAAAAACAGTGAGTACAGAGACAGTCGGAGCTACGGACTGTCAGCTACTCTGACAAGACCAACAGCCTGAATATTTCCAAGTGGTGTTGGGACCTGAGAATTGACCTAAAGATCAGTCCCAGCCACCAAGGGCCCCAAGGACAACTGCTCTAGTGACCTATGACTAGGAAGGGAAACAGCAAGGAGGGAGACAACCTGAGCTGTGGACTTTCTGCTGTCCGGAGGGTGCAGCCATTTTGATTGTTTACATGTGGCAGCCATTTTGGATATCTAAAGTGACTGAGGGTGCAGCCATTTTGAATGTTTACAAGCGGCAGCCATTTTGGATATTTAAAGTGACTGAGAATGCAGCCATTTTGAATGTTTACAAGCGGTAGACATTTTGGATATTTAAAGTGACCGAGGATGCAGCCATTTTGGATATTTAAAGTGACTGAAGGCACAGCCATTTTGAATGTTTACAAGTGGCAATCATTTTGGATTTTAAAGTGATAGCATTGTCATTTGGATTCCAGAGACCTAAGAACAGGTAGGCGCTCTGGTAGCATAGTGCCTAAGGCACTTGACTGCTAACCAGAAGGCTGGCTGAGCCACTCCTCAGAAGGAAGGTTGGGAAATCTACTTCTGTAGTGATACTGCCTCGGAAACCCAAGGAGGGGTCGCTATGAGTCAGGTCTGACTTGACGGCACATAACAACAACAACAACAAGAACAGGTAGCAAGGCAGGAAGCAGGGAGAGGGAAGAAAAGGCAAAAGGACCAGAACAGATTGAGGAGTCAGCCTCAGGAACCCAGGTGAGGAGAGGGAACCCAGACCACGCCCCACAAGGATCAAGGCAGGAAGGCAGGGAGAAGACAGAAAAGGCGAAGGGCACCAGAACAGATCAAGGAGTCAACTGCAGGGAGCCAGGTGAGGAGAGGGAACCCAGGCCAACCCCCACAAGCAGCAAGGCGGTAAGCAGGAGGAGGACAGAAAGCCAAAAGGGACTAGAACAGATCAAGGAGTTAGCCATAGGGATCCAGGTAAGGGTGGCTGGAGAGGTTTCCAACTGCTAAGGGAGACAAACTTGTCTGTTGGTTTGTCCTACTGTGGTGATGTGTTGCTGTGAGTCTTGAGGCTGTGCCACTGGTGTTTCAAACCCAG